>NC_084705.1:411211-711211 GCF_033807575.1 Cydia pomonella
TGGTCGCAACGCGCATGTAACGCCTTTGGAGTTGCAGGCGTCCATAGGCTACGGAGACTGTTTGCCACCGACGTAGTATAAAAAAAGAAAAGAAAAAACTATCTTCATGCCAAATTTTATCCAAATCGGCTGAGCAATTAAAGCGTGAAGAGGTAAAATATGAGATTAACTTTGTTGTATGTATTTGGCGTGTTCGTGTTACTCATAAATGTGGCTTTCCATCACAGAAGGGTCCTTATGCTTCAAGTGCAATAAAGATGTTTCAATCGGAAATTCCAATAGAAATTCTGATAAAAAGGTCCATATTCGCGGACCCCCATTATATTATGGGGCCCTTTAAATATAAATATTCCAGAGGGCCCTTTTATCTGGCCCTTGCCTCAACTGGCCAGCCAGAGTGGAGTCGCAAGAGCGGGACCTATGCTGGAGCAATCTGGAGGTTGGAAGTGTAAAATGTAATAACGCCGGCAGCCTGCTGAATGGATCACCGGATCTGGGTACCGCAGACTCGCCTCTCGACAACCTCACAGCCACTCCAAAGTGCTACCCTGTAGTCGCAATGTGCGTGCGGCCATTGCGGGGCCCACTCAATAAGTTTGCGAGTCACCACCTGTCTTTTACAATTTTCAGACTGATTGTCACAGCAGTTGTCCAGTCTACTCCCATAGCCCGATATCCAGTCCATCAAATAAACAAATCAATAGCCTATGACCTTAGTTCCCATGGCAGCACAAAAGTGTGCCTCGGGATGTATCGTATTATGCGCTCAGTGATACCATTTCTAAATTGAAATTCTGTTTCTATAAAACAGAAACTGTCAGTAGTCATGTCAACCTCCATTTGTGACGGTTTTTGGGAAAACGTCCCACTTCGTCGATATGGAGTTAAGAGTAGTTCCTAATACTACAGATCATACGCTATCTTTTGGTGAAAGATTCATGTCTCTAGGTGCTATAGTTTTTTTTTTTTAATTCTGCAAAGTTGCAGAAGTGAAAAAAAGCGACAATTGAGAAAACGTTGGTTAAAGTTTGGGATGGCAGAAAACACACTTCTACTTTGAAGTTATGGAGTGGTTGGTATTAAATGAATGGGCATACTTTAGGGATTTTAAATTAGTTAAAATCATGTATGTAACCTTAGTATTTTGAATGTTATGGAGGCTTGAACATAAAAACAGGACGAAAATATGTAAATCCTATTATGGGTTTATTTCTATATTCTATTATACGGCACGCAGATTTATCATTAAAGTTGTATTTATAAATGGTTTCCCATGCTAAAAAAGACAGAAATAATTCTGTGGATCCTTTTATTTAGTTATTATGTCAAAAAGTTAATAAAAAATGATTTGAAGAGTGCCATGCATAAAAATTAAAATACATGTGTCTCTTAATATATAACATGAGATTACTTAAAAAACATACTTATCAAGCATAGAAAGTATATAAAATATCAAATTATAAGTACTTTTTGTGTGTATAAAGTTTAGTGATTTTATATAGGGAGCGTCCCACTTGGTCGGTTTACTAAACTTTAGAGCTTCTTCATTGAAAGTGTTTGTGTTTGGTATATTTTTCAGTTTTATGTATGAGATAATGGTTTGTTATTGTTAATCTAAGAGTCTTTGATACTAACGTCGTTTGTTTAAACTTTTTTAACGTAATTGAACGAAATTTATTTTCGACTCAAGTTTAGTGACCCACTTTGACGATTTGGTGGATCATACGCTAAAAAATTACTACAAGTATAAAATCATAATTTATAAACATAGGTGTAATTTGCTGAACCAAAAACAGTATAATTACAAACCAAAAATGGTGTACGTATTGAACCTATGAGATGTAGCAAACGGATCGAACTCATCGCAACGTTTATATAAGTCGCCGCGCCGCCTCTTCGGCGACATCAAAGGCACCGCCGCCGCTAATAATAATAATAATAAACAAAAAAAAAAAAAAAAAAAAAAAAAAAATTACGCCGTCAAAGTCAAACGTGTTTTTCTATTTTCTCTTAAATTATTTTCTATATTTTGTATTTACATGTTGATTTTTAACTTTATTTTATGGAAAAAAGTACCCTTGACATGTCTACATACAATCAAGAATCATATATCGGGTATAATAAGATACCATAAATGTTCGACATGTATTACAAGATGCATACCTAACGGAAATGATTACGAGAAGTAAAACACGCGGCCAATTAGCGTCTCTACAAAACGCACGTCCACCACCCTCGCCCGCCTCGTCCGTCTCCTCGCAACCGTCGTCGGGCGATGAATTCGCCACCGCGCCCGACACCAGCGAGTCGAGCGACGAGTGCGGGCCGCCGCCGCCGCCGCCACGACCACCTGCGCGACGAGGGCGGCCACCGCTGCCGGCACGCTTGGGGCCTGCGGGACATCCTGCCCCGCCCACGGCTCCCGCTGCCGGTGGTGTAGTGCGTCGCATGCGATGGTCTCAATCCATGAATGAGAACGTCATGCGCGCCTACTATGGGGCTACAGAGGGGGGAACACAGCTATCCGCGTATCGCTCAAGAATACTTCCTCTGTTTCAGGCTCTTGAACCTACCATCATCGTATCGGAACAACGATTATCGGATCAGGTGCGCGTCATTCAGCGGCTAAAGCGGTTGGATGACGCGACACTTGATCGGCTTCGCCAGGAGGCTCTCTCTGCTCGCGCGGACTCCTCCTCGGTGCGAGATCTGCCTGCCATGTCGCCGGATCCGATGCCCGCACCCGACCTGGCATCGGGGGCGCCGCGGGTTGATTTCAGTACCGATGAGGGGGACTTTGCGAATCAGAGCGTGAGTACATCTGCCAATGAGCAACTGAGGAGGACTCTGGAAGAGGTGATTACGCAGTATCGGTCCACACCCAACACTAGGCCACGATTACCACGTTTGCCTATGAATAAACGCAATCTAGCGCTAATGGGAGCCCTAAACGCTTTACTAGAGCCATATCTGCGGACTAGTAAAGATTTAGATGATACGCACGCGATCATGTATTGCGGAGCCATCGCGGCGTGCCGTGTTGCACGAGTCAAGTTTCCGGACGCTGAACGTGCACCTAGGACCGCCGGAGGCGCCCCCGCATGGCAAATACGGATCGAGCGACGTATCAACTCGTTTAGGACTCTCATTGCAAAGCTGATCTGCTTCAGGGGGGGCAACCACCGCCCCCGAGTAATGCGCTTTGTGAATCAGGCGTTCGCGGGGACGGGTATTGAGCCCCGCGACTATATTGCCAATCTCACGGAGCGCATCGACTTTCTTAAGCAGAAAGTGTATGCATGGGCAAACCGTATTCGCCGCTACAGAAAGCGTGTGGATCGATTCCAGCAGAATCGTCTTTTTCAGAGTGATCAAAGGAAGGTATACCGAAAGTGGGAGGAAACCAACCTTCGTGCGTCCGACACGCGGTCGCCGGATGCTACTGCCATGACTGATTTCTGGCGTAGCATCTGGTCAGTGCCTGTCGAACACACCGAGGGGGGTTGGATGAGTGTTGTCGAGCGTGAGTGCGAGTCCATTGAACCTATGGGGGCAATTACCATCAGCCCCGATGACGTAAGTTGTGCCATCCGCACGGCCCAGAACTGGAAAAGCCCTGGGCCGGATGGATTGCACAACTTCTGGCTAAAATGGTTCCGATGCTCGCACTCACGCTTAGCAGCACAATTTCAACAAGCCCTTGAGCTTGGTTCTCTCCCACCTTCCTTAACAACTGGTGTCACCTTCCTGCTCTATAAGTCCGGTAGTACCACGGAAGCAAAGAACTACAGACCCATCACGTGCTTGCCTACACTCTACAAGCTCCTTACATCCATTTTGAGATCAAAAATAAACGCGCACATTGTCGCAAACAACATTTTGGCCTCCGCTCAAAATGGATGTAGGGTTGGGTCCCGTGGTACTAAAGAGCTCCTCCTCATAGACATGACCATTTGCCAACAAATCCGGCGGAATAAGGGGGCCCTCTCTGCCGCTTGGATTGACTACAAGAAGGCCTATGATTCGGTGCCTCACTCATGGCTGGGGAGGGTCTTAGAGCTGTATAAAGTTGATACAGCTTTAAGAGCCTTCCTAAGCGCGTGTATGAGGCAGTGGACCACAGTCCTTCGTCAACCAGGAGGTGGGGATGACCGCCCTGGCCCGCAGGATTTTATAAGGATTGAGCGAGGAATATTCCAGGGTGATAGTCTGAGTCCCCTGTGGTTCTGCCTAGCTCTGAATCCCCTCAGCACCCTGCTGAAGGATTCGGGACTAGGTTGCCGGCTTCGGAGAGAGGGTGAAGTCATTTCTCACCTTCTGTACATGGATGACCTCAAATTATTTGCACCAAATAGCCAAGACTTGTTGGAGCTACTGAAAACCACCGAAGTTTTCAGTAGTGCCATCAACATGGAGTTTGGTGTCGATAAATGTGCGGTTATGCATGTACAGCGGGGGAAGGTTGTAAATTCAACAAATTTACAACTATCTGAGGCAATGTCTTTCAGATCTATCTCTGAATCAGAAACCTACAAATACCTTGGTATGTCACAGTCGTTGGGTATTGAGGACGAGGGTATTAGACAGTCGGTGAAGGAACGCTTTTTTAGTCGACTCACAAAAGTCCTTAACAGTCTTTTGTCAGGAGGCAACAAAGTGCGCTCCTTCAACGCCTGGGTAATGCCCTTACTCACATACTCCTTTGGCATACTAAGGTGGACTCAGACCGAACTGGACGCCCTGGACCGGAGGGTCCGACTACTGCTCACCACACACCGTATGCTGCACCCACGCTCGTCAATTATGAGATTGTACATCCCACGGAAGTGTGGAGGTCGAGGCTTCCTAAACGCCAAAGATCTCCACAACCGCGAGGTGTGCAATCTCAGGAATTATTTCCTTAACAACGAGTGTGGGATGCATCGTGATGTGGTGGCAGTAGATAGGAACCTCACGCCGCTCTCCTTGGCAAACGAGAACTGGCGCAAACCTGTGGTACTAAGTACTGCGGATCGCAGGGCGGCATGGGAGAGTAAGGTGCTACACGGGCGGTTCTACAAGGCCCTAACGGGATCCGACGTGGACCTGCTCGCGTCGGTGAACTGGTTACGATTCGGGGACCTCTTCGGAGAAACCGAGGGTTTTGCCTGTGCAATTGCGGACGAAGTTATGATGACGAACAACTATCGGAAATATATCCTGAAGGACGGTACGGTCGACATTTGTCGGGCATGCCGCCGTCCCGGTGAGTCACTCAGGCATATCATTTCCGGTTGTTCTCATCTTGCTAACGGCGAGTACTTGCACAGACATAATCTCGTAGCCAGGATTATTCACCAGCAACTTGCTCTTCTATACGGCCTTGTGGACCGCGAAGTACCGTACTACAAGTACTCACCTGCGCCAGTTCTCGAAAATGGTCGTGCCACGCTCTATTGGGATCGATCTATTATCACTGACAGGACTATTGTAGCCAATAAGCCTGACATCGTGATAATAGATCGATCGCAACGCCGGGCCGTGCTCGTCGACATCACCATCCCCCATGACGAGAATCTCGTGAAAGCCGAGAAGGACAAATCCAGTAAGTACCTAGACTTGGCTCACGAGATAACCGCCATGTGGGATGTTGATTCGACGATCATTGTCCCGATAGTCGTTTCAGCGAACGGTCTCATAGCGAAGAGTCTCGAACAACACCTTGAGAGACTCTCGCTAGGTGGTTGGATCAAGGGTCAGATGCAGAAGGCGGTGATCTTGAGCACGGCGCGGATAGTGCGGCGGTTCCTCTCCCTGCGGCCCTGACCACCGGCAGCTTGGGCCTTGCCCCGCTGCTGGCGGCACCCTAGGTTAGGTTTTTTACAATATGTTTATATGTGTTTTGTATTTTTTTTTTTTTTTATGTATTTTTATATTTTACTTTTATATCCATATTGTAAAAAACCTCAGTCTAAGAATTAAGAGAAATAAAGGAAATAATAATAATAAAAAAACCGCTCTGACAATGACAGACGTCTCGTAAACATTTTATTGCTAAAAATATATTTTTATACGTTTTTATTGTTAACCAATTGTGTATTTTACCAACAAGCGGATAATCCACCTACGCATTATGTGGAACCATGAAAAAAATGTGTCTGAAACATGTGGGACGCAAATTAATACGCACGCCACTGACGTGTCATTTGCATGACATAACGCAACACAATATATATACGGTAAATAACGTATAAAACAATGATAACGAGGAGTCGAGCACGTGCAGCGGATTCGAAAAACGCACGACCACCACCCCCGCCCGCCTCGTCCAGTTCCTCGTCCACATCGTCGTCAGGCGACGAGTTTGCAACGGCGCCTGACACAGACGGGTCCAGTGACGAGAGCGGGCCGCCGCCGCCGCCGCCGCCACGACCACCTGCGCGACGAGGGCGGCCACCGCTGCCGGCACGCTTGGGGCCTGCGGGACATCCTGCCCCGCCCACGGCTCCCGCTGCCGGTGGTATAGTGCGTCGCATGAGATGGTCTCCGTCCATTAATGAGAATGTCATGCGCGCCTATTATGGGGCTACAGAGGGGGGAACACAATTATCTGCGTATCGTTCAAGAATACTGCCTCTGTTTCAGGCTCTTGAACCTACCATCACCGTGTCGGAGCAACGACTATCGGATCAGGTGCGCGTCATTCAACGGTTAAAGCGGTTGGACGACGCGACTCTTGACCGGCTTCGCCTGGAGGCTCTCTCTGCTCGCGCGGCCTCCACCTCTGTGCGGGATCTGCCCGCCACGACGCCGGATCCGGTGCCCGCACCCGACCTGGCACCGGGGGCGCCGCGGGTCGATTTCAGTACCGACGAGGGGGACTTTGCGAGTCAGAGCATGAGCACCCCTGCTAATGAGCAACTGAGGAGGACTTTGGATGAGGCAATTAAGCAGTATCGCTCCACAACTCACTCTAGGCCACGATTACCACGTCTGCCTATGAATAGACGCAACCTAGCGCTAGTGGGAGCCCTGAACGCTTTACTAGAGCCACACATACGGACTAGTAAAGATTTAGATGATACGCACTCGATCATGTACTGCGGAGCCATCGCGGCGTGCCGTGTTGCTCGAGTCAAGTTTCCGGACACTGAACGTGCACCTAGGACCGTCGGAGGTGTGCCTGCATGGCAAGCGCGGATCGAGCGACGTATCACCTCGTTTAGGACTCTCATTGCAAAGCTGACCTGCTTCAGGGGGGGCAACAACCGCCCCCGAGTAATGCGCTCTGTGAACCAGGCGTTCGCGGGGACGGATATCAGGCCCCGCGACTACATGGCCAATGTCACAGAGCGCATCGACTTTCTAAAGCAGAAAGTCTATGCATGGGCAAACCGTATTCGCCGCTACAGAGAGCGTGTGGACCGATTCCAGCAGAATCGTCTTTTTCAAAGTGACCAAAGGAAGGTATACAGAAGGTGGGAGGAAACCGACCCTCATGTGTCCGACGTGCGGCTGCCGGATGCTACTGCCATGACTGATTTCTGGCGTAGCATCTGGTCGGTGCCCGTTGAACACACGGAGGGCGAGTGGATAAACGTTGTCGAACGTGAGTGCGAGAATATCGAACCTATGGGGGCTATCACCATCAGCCCCGATGACGTAAGTTGTGGCATCCGTACGGTCCAGAACTGGAAAAGTCCTGGACCAGACGGATTGCACAACTTCTGGCTAAAATGGTTTCGGTGCTCGCACTCACGGTTGGCAACGCAGTTCCAACAAGCCCTCGAGCTTGGTTCCCTCCCTCCTTCCCTAACAACTGGAGTAACCTTCCTGCTCTACAAGTCCGGTAGTACCACGGAAGCGAAGAACTACAGACCCATCACGTGCTTGCCTACACTTTACAAGCTCCTTACATCCATTTTGAGAGCAAAAATTAACGCGCATATTGTCGCTAATAACATTTTGGCCACTGCTCAAAATGGATGTAGGGTTGGGTCCCGTGGTACTAAAGAGCTCCTCCTCATAGACATGACCATTTGCCAACAAATCCGGCGGAACAAGAGGGCCCTCTCAGCCGCTTGGATTGACTACAAGAAGGCCTATGATTCGGTGCCTCACTCATGGCTGGGGAGGGTCTTAGAGCTGTATAAAGTTGATACAGCTTTAAGAGCCTTCCTAAGCGCGTGTATGAGGCAGTGGACCACAGTCCTTCGTCAACCAGGAGGCGGGGATGACCACCCTAGCCCGCAGGATTTTATAAGGATTGAGCGAGGAATATTCCAGGGTGATAGTCTGAGTCCCCTGTGGTTCTGCCTAGCTCTGAATCCCCTCAGCACCCTGCTGAAGGATTCGGGACTAGGTTGCCGGCTTCGGAGAGAGGGTGAAGTCGTTTCTCACCTTCTGTACATGGATGACCTCAAATTATTTGCACCAAATAGCCAAGACTTGTTGGAGCTACTGAAAACCACCGAAGTCTTCAGTAGTGCCATCAACATGGAGTTTGGTGTCGATAAATGTGCAGTTATGCATGTACAGCGGGGGAAGGTTGTAAATTCAACAAATTTACAACTTTCTGAGGCAATGGCTTTCAGATCTATCTCTGAATCAGAAACCTACAAATACCTTGGTATGTCACAGTCGTTGGGTATTGAGGATGAGGGTATTAGACAGTCGGTGAAGGAACGCTTTTTCAGTCGGCTCACAAAAGTCCTTAACAGTCTTTTGTCAGGAGGCAACAAAGTGCGCGCCTTCAACGCCTGGGTAATGCCCCTGCTCACATACACCTTTGGCATACTAAGGTGGACTCAGACCGAGCTGGACGCCCTGGATCGGAGGGTCCGACTACTGCTAACCACACACCGTATGCTACACCCACGCTCGTCAGTTATGAGATTGTACATCCCACGGAAGTGTGGAGGTCGAGGCTTCCTAAACGCCAAAGATCTCCACAACCGCGAGGTGTGCAATCTCAGGAATTATTTCCTTAACAACGAGTGTGGGATGCATCGTGATGTGGTGGCAGTAGACAGGAACCTCACGCCGCTCTCCTTGGCAAACGAGAACTGGCGCAAACCTGTGGTACTAAGTACTGCGGATCGCAAGGCGGCATGGGAGAGTAAGGTGCTACACGGGCGGTTCTACAAGGCCCTCACGGGACCCGACGTGGACCTGCTCGCGTCGGTGAACTGGTTACGATTCGGGGACCTCTTCGGAGAAACCGAGGGTTTTGCCTGTGCAATTGCGGACGAAGTGATGATGACGAACAACTATCGGAAATATATCCTGAAGGACGGTACGGTCGACATTTGTCGGGCATGCCGCCGTCCCGGAGAGTCACTCAGGCATATAATTTCCGGTTGTTCTCATCTTGCTAACGGCGAGTACTTGCACAGACATAATCTCGTAGCCAGGATTATTCACCAGCAACTTGCTCTTCTATACGGCCTTGTGGACCGCGAAGTACCGTACTACAAGTACTCACCTGCGCCAGTTCTCGAAAATGGTCGTGCCACGCTCTATTGGGATCGATCTATTATCACTGACAGGACTATTGTAGCCAATAAACCTGACATCGTGATAATAGATCGATCGCAACGCCGGGCCGTGCTCGTCGACATCACCATCCCCCATGATGAGAATCTCGTGAAAGCCGAGAAGGACAAGTCCAGTAAGTACCTAGACTTGGCTCACGAGATAACCGCCATGTGGGATGTTGATTCGACGATCATTGTCCCGATAGTCGTTTCAGCGAATGGTCTCATAGCGAAGAGTCTCGACCAACACCTTGAGAGACTCTCGCTAGGTGGTTGGATCAAGGGTCAGATGCAGAAGGCGGTGATCTTGGACACGGCGCGGATAGTCCGCCGGTTCCTCTCTCTGCGGCCCTGACCACCGGCAGCTTGGGCCCTGCCCCGCTGCTGGCGGCACCCTAGGTTAGGTTTTTTATAATGTGTTTATATGTATTTTGTATTATTTTTGTATGATTTGTTGTATTTTACTTTTATATTCATATTATAAAATGCCTAATCTAAGACACAAGATAAATAAAGAGATAATAATAATAATATGTGGCCTAGAAATAGACGATTCATGCAAAACTTATTTCAAAGAATTAAAAGTACTGACACTTGCAAGCCTATATATTTACGAACTGGCAGTTTTTGTTAAATCTAATCCGGAACTGTTTCCACTAAGATCGAATCCGAACGTGAGAAATACCAGATATAGACATGCAATACAAACGAGAGGTGGCAAAACTGCTTTATTAAGGAAAAGTATATTAGGCATGGCGTCCAAAATATACAATTCACTACCTGAAAGCCTTAAAGTATTAGAGATCCAAAAGTTTAAAAACATATTAAAGACAGAGCTCATCAAAGGAACATACTATACCATCAATGAATTTTTATCTGACAAAAACTTTGCCCGTGACCAAAAGTATCCCTTCTATTAGGTAATTTATTTTATGTGACAATTTCAATGTATCCGAATATCAAATTAATGTGCTATAATGTAAATATATAATAGGTTCTAAGCTATCTAGATAATAAGTTAGCTATAAGACTAAATATTTGTACACCTATATGGTAGATCACAGAGTACTATATCATTTCACTGTCATCTGTATTATAACCTGTGTTTCACAAATAAAATATTACTTACTTACTTACTTACTTACTTACTTGAAGAAGTGTTGTCTTATTCAAAATATTTATTTATGCACATTATGCATGCATTATATACATGGTTAAGGCGCCTTATTCGTCTGTACCCAGGCTCCTGCCGAAACAGCGGAGGGAGGCAAATACACAGACGATAGGGCTTGCTATACATCGGTTTTGTCGACCGAATAGTTTTACAGCTTATATTAGAGTCCCTGTCACACACACATTCTGGTCGAATTTTAGTTAATTAGTTTAGTACGTGAATTGAGTGCAATAGTTGTGGCAGGCGCTCCAGGCGGGGTGTGCGGGTCGCGCGCCGCGGCCGCCGCGCGCATCTGGCGCTGGTGGTGCGCGTGCGCGCGGCGCCAGTACCTGGCGGGGCTGTGGCGGCGCCTGCCCGCGCGCCAGCGCAGCCCGCTGTGCGCCGCCTGGCCCGCGCCGCAGCGGCCCGCGCTGCTCGGGCGGACCGACGCCTTGCTCAGGAGGCTGCACCATCGCTGGCGGTGCCAGCTCTACCGACAGGCGTTCGATCAGACGGCGAGGAACCGGATGCGGGAGAAGGTAAATGCTGGCGCAAATAAAGTACATCCTCCTTATAAGGTAATAACGTAATAGTACATTACGATACAAGTGCGAAAAATAGGAAATTCAAATCGAGTGGCGATAAATTAAAACACGACCGAAGGGAGTGTTTTAAATCGACACGAGTTGCGAATTACCTATTCGCACATGTATCGTACAACGTTTTATAGTACATATGGCCCTTTAAATGTTTGACACAGTAACGTAATATGCGAATTTGCGCACTAGTGCGGTAAAGTAGCACCATATGTACTGTAATAGTAGTTTATGTGACTGCTACATACTATTAATATTCTGGTGCTTTATTTCATTTCAAGCATGGTGTAACTTATTTTAAATACAGTGAACATCCCCATACATAACGTTGTTAACATATTATTGCATGTGCCTATGTAAAATAGTGCGTGTTATTTAACTTAATGTTAAATATTAAGATGTTGCTATTGGGAGCGTGCACGACTGTCACGCAACCTAGTGTCCGCAAGTCTAGGGGAAAACGTCAATTCACTACATCTTATAAAACTACTCCAAAACTAAAAACTACTGAACGGATTTTCATACGACTTTCACCTATCAATAGAGTGATTCTTGAGGAAGGCTTAAGTATATAACTTGTTAAGGTTTTGTGTAAATTGTTTGAAATATAACGATGTTTTCGGAAAAAATCACGCTGGCTAGGAGCTTTAATCGAAAACGCTGCCTAATCCGTTTGAGCTATAACAACACAATGTATGGTGGGGTTGTTTCTCATTCATAGGTCTACAAAAAATTCAGCGATGTTAAATGTCTATCTTTTAAGGATAACTTATTATATCCATTCTTAACTTCTAGAAAAAGATCACGTAATATGTGGCATTTGCAAAGCTATTTACATGGATACATTATTAACTATTATCAAAATAAATACGTGAGTTATATCAAGCATTTCATACAGATTACAATGGTCCCTTACACCATACAATTTAAATGAATATTTCAGGAGTAATCGTAAATCAAAGTTTAATTTCGAGCCATATAATTGTACGAAATGTTAAAGACGCTATCCGCAGTTAGTTCAAATTTTTACCACCTTATGCGCTGGGATCGCTTTACTTACCCCCACCACGCACTTCGCACGGTCCCAATATGTGAGATCCAATAATTGGCTCTCTGTCACTATTTATGTTGTTATTAGCATAGTTATAGCTGTTGGTTCTCCATGTAAATAAAATAAATAAATAAAAATAAAAAATAAATTAGGATGACACTTTTTGTTGTATATTTAGCACGCGATGTATGCAGATATATTTGTTTATGTTTGTAGGTGACGGCGTCGGTGCTGTTCAAGGAGAGGAAGGCGCGCTACAGCGCGTCGGTGGCGCACCCGTTCGTGGGCGACTACGTGCGCCTGCGCGCGTCGGGCGCCTGGCGCCGCGGGGCCGCCGCGCCGCACGACCGCTACGTCGTGTTCGCGGACGTCGTGGGCAAGGTGCGTACATACTGTCAACGTCTTCAAGAGCGAAAAGCACGCTATGATCTCTCCTTGATTTGCTCAACGAGATACCTTTGTAAAGAATTTTTTTTTTTTCAAATTTAGATATTTTTTCATTATCATTTTGTAAATACAGTAGCATTCTGCGAAGTTCAATCTTTTCTTTATAAATATTGTATGTTTTCTTTTAAGTACCTAGTAACTATATATTATTTGCACGCATAACAACTACAGCGATACATATATTTTTAATTATTTTGTATACCACTTTAAATTCTCTACTATGTCATGCATTTATTAATTACCTACCGATGTTTTGAAGTCCCTGTACGCGTGACAGACAAGAAGATGCCTAACGCCTTCCCTGTTTCGATCTGTAATTTACTATGTATTCTTTTATTTTCAATGGAACTAAAGGTCTGTTTGTTATCACTTAAGCTTATATATATATTAATATGTGACTGTTTGTTTCATAATAAATAAATAAAAAAAAAAAACCGCTCGATATCGTTTTGAACAGCGTCACGTGAGCATATTATCTCGTACTTGTTATAGAGAACTAATGTGTCCAGATCTACTGATGGAAGATAACTTGCAGCACGTACATATGCCAGAGCTATGTCCTCAGCTCGACAATCACTCGTCTTTAGAATATAACAAGATTCTTTTGCAGCAGCGGCATCTCGTCTCATGATCATAAACCATTTTCTAGACTTGGGATTACATTATCTTATGCAATGATATGTGAAAATGTTCCGATTTGTTTGTCACTTGAGTATTTCCCACCGGCATCGGCACACAGTAGCCGCCATGATCGTGTGCGTGCAGGTGGCGCGGTCGTCGGGGCGCGTGGCGCGCTGCCTGGCGGTGCTGAGCACGGCGGCGCTGCTGCTGCTGGACGCGCGCTCGCTGCGCGTGAAGCGCCGCGTGCCCGCGCACGCCGTGTACCGGCTCTCGCTGTCGCCGCACGCCGACGACCTGCTCGTCGTGCACGTGCGCGCGGTCAGTACGCATTCCACTATTCACTTCCCACGAAACATGGCGCCGTACAGCGTCATCTATCGTAACTATAGATCTACTACGGGTGATTCCCCGACAATTGTTTTGCAGGTTATCGATTCGCATCACACAACGTTTTGCCGAACTTCGTTTCGCAGGGTCGTTTATTCGTAGATGTAACTGATATCAGGCGGTTGGTACAGAAATTGTGGTGTGATTTTGTAATACAAAATAAGTAAATGAGAATAAAGGTGTTAAAAAACTTCAAAAAATACGAAGGTTAAAGGATTATGCACTACATGCTTTTGTTTTATTTCGTTGATTTCAAAACAACACAAATTCAATTCTATTTTCTAATACAATTAATTTAATTTTGACTTCCAATTTTTCTTGTATGGTAAGCCGTTAGAAGTAAAATTTATCAGGGGTTGTTTGGACTTTATTTTGGTTGCCTGCAGTGTGCGAGCGGCGCGACGGCGGGCGACAGCTCGGGCGAGGAGCTGTCGCAGTGCTCCTCGCGCGACGCCCCGCTAGCTCCCGGGTGCCTTTTTGCGGTCAGTCACACACTGGTACTCAACTAATAGGCATCAGACTCGAGATCACGTCCACAACAAGTCATGCGTGTTTTTGCAATTAATATTCTTTATTCGTACCGAATCAAAATGTGTCTTCAACGAATTTAATTTCGAGTGTTCACTTAACGTGTTCCTTTAGGTATTTGAAAATGAAATGTAGTAACCTGATTCACCTGATTGGCTTCATTAAAAGCCTATTTTGTAGAATGACCGAGTCACGTGGTTTTTTAAGTTAAATTTAATTGTATTGCATCGGATATTCATTCTGTTATGACGTATTCGGCCTCAACTCAATATGTGTTATCCAGGGCGAAGGTGCGTGGCGGCGGCGCGGCGACCTGGTGCTGCGGACCTGCCACGTGCTGGAGCTGGCCACCAAGCTGTTCCTCGTCGTGCAGAACGCCGTCGGCCAGACGCCGCACGTCAACATCGCCTCCGAGTGAGTGTACATGGTACAGGGCGAGCGTGGCGGTGGCGCGGCGACCTGGTGCTGCGGACCTGCCACGTGCTGGAGCTGGCCACCAAGCTGTTCCTCGTCGTGCAGAACGCCGTCGGCCAGACGCCGCACGTCAACATCGCCTCCGAGTGAGTGTACATGGTACAGGGCGAGCGTGGCGGTGGCGCGGCGACCTGGTGCTGCGGACCTGCCACGTGCTGGAGCTGGCCACCAAGCTGTTCCTCGTCGTGCAGAACGCCGTCGGCCAGACGCCGCACGTCAACATCGCCTCCGAGTGAGTGTACATGGTACAGGGCGAGCGTGGCGGTGGCGCGGCGACCTGGTGCTGCGGACCTGCCACGTGCTGGAGCTGGCCACCAAGCTGTTCCTCGTCGTGCAGAACGCCGTCGGCCAGACGCCGCACGTCAACATCGCCTCCGAGTGAGTGTACATGGTACAGGGCGAGCGTGGCGGTGGCGCGGCGACCTGGTGCTGCGGACCTGCCACGTGCTGGAGCTGGCCACCAAGCTGTTCCTCGTCGTGCAGAACGCCGTCGGCCAGACGCCGCACGTCAACATCGCCTCCGAGTGAGTGTACATGGTACAGGGCGAGCGTGGCGGTGGCGCGGCGACCTGGTGCTGCGGACCTGCCACGTGCTGGAGCTGGCCACCAAGCTGTTCCTCGTCGTGCAGAACGCCGTCGGCCAGACGCCGCACGTCAACATCGCCTCCGAGTGAGTGTACATGGTACAGGGCGAGCGTGGCGGTGGCGCGGCGACCTGGTGCTGCGGACCTGCCACGTGCTGGAGCTGGCCACCAAGCTGTTCCTCGTCGTGCAGAACGCCGTCGGCCAGACGCCGCACGTCAACATCGCCTCCGAGTGAGTGTACATGGTACAGAGCGAGCGTGGCGGTGGCGCGGCGACCTGGTGCTGCGGACCTGCCACGTGCTGGAGCTGGCCACCAAGCTGTTCCTCGTCGTGCAGAACGCCGTCGGCCAGACGCCGCACGTCAACATCGCCTCCGAGTGAGTGTACATGGTACAGGGCGAGCGTGGCGGCGGCGCGGTGACCTGGTGCTGCGGACCTGCCACGTGCTGGAGCTGGCCACCAAGCTGTTCCTCGTCGTGCAGAACGCCGTCGGCCAGACGCCGCACGTCAACATCGCCTCCGAGTGAGTGTACATGGTACAGGGCGAGCGTGGCGGCGGCGCGGTGACCTGGTGCTGCGGACCTGCCACGTGCTGGAGCTGGCCACCAAGCTGTTCCTCGTCGTGCAGAACGCCGTCGGCCAGACGCCGCACGTCAACATCGCCTCCGAGTGAGTGTACATGGTACAGGGCGAGCGTGGCGGCGGCGCGGTGACCTGGTGCTGCGGACCTGCCACGTGCTGGAGCTGGCCACCAAGCTGTTCCTCGTCGTGCAGAACGCCGTCGGCCAGACGCCGCACGTCAACATCGCCTCCGAGTGAGTATACAATCGTGTCGACACCAGGGACCGGTCCGTTATCCCCTTCGAGGTTTTTTGAAAGGTTTTGCTTACCAAAGTCGTTGCTTACTAAAGCCCTTTTCTTTCATTTTTGAGCGCTTCATAAAACGAGTAAGCTGATAGCCTGATACCCGTTCCTTAGCGCTAACCTCTTGAAGGGGTATCGTATCGATTATAAATTATAACGCGTGTGCCACATTTATAACATACACCACCACATTTATTAACTTTCTCTTCATAATAATAGAATTAAATATTCCTTATTTATGTTTAATGTGTTTAGCGCATTGGCAAAGCGTTTAGCGCAAAAGTAAGTTAAAGTGTTTAGCGCAAAGGACTGGGTGCTTAGCGCATTGACAGCACAGGTGACATTTTTTTCTTAATTATGAAGAGGCTACCCTTTCATTTTAGCGGCATCTCTGAAAGGGAAACCTCTCCTAGAGCTAAGTCAAATGGACGGGTCAGCAATTCAAAGGGAAAGCCAATCTTTGGGGCTATGCGATAAACGACTAAGCCTTTTAAAGATTTTTTTCTTGGAAGGAGTGGACGGGTCCCTGGTTGACACATGGCACAGCGAAATTTCATCTAGTTTATTATTATTATTTATTATTTATTTATTCATGAACAATATAATAATTGTATTTGAATATAACTACTTACTAAAATTCCTTAAATCTAAGTTCTAAATCTAATAATTATATAATCTAACATGCAGAACAATATCAGACGTATTTATCTAAATTAATTACCAATTAACTATAATTACGTAGGCAAATAACTAAAGAAGGTCACAAACTCCTCTATAGAATAAAAACACTCTTTCAACATCAATCTTTTCAATTTGTTTTTAAAGATATCAAGGCTAGTGATGTTCCTCCACTCACTGGGAAGCTTGTTGTAGAGCTGTACACTCTGAAATTCTGCACAATGAGTGACTATTTTAAGTTTAGGCTGCAGTTTACAGTGTAGGTATTTCCTTCGTGTACTTACGCGTGTCTCCCTCTCCTCATTGGTCTCGTACTCATTGAGGCTTTTGACCAGGTCAGTGAGAAGCAGGAGGATGTAAAGACACGGGACAGTCAGTATTTTTAAGTTTTTGAAGTAATCCTTGCAGGACTCAGTATGTGGAATGCGCGCGCAGTTCAAATAGAGCAAGCAGTATTAAAGGAAAGACAAAGACCAACACAACTTTTACAGTACATATGCTGGTTCTTTCCCTCAGTAATGCGGGAATGATCACTTTCCGTGCCAATGTAGAAAGTTTAAAGGGTAATTCTGCCGTAGTAAGCCAAATAGCGCTAATTCAAAAGAAAATTAACTGTTAACTTATACTTTAGTTTCTATCTATAGTTAATTTTAAAGCATTTTCAAAATTATTTGTTATTGGCATAGCACTATTTGGCTTAGTAGGGCAGCATATGTACTAGAACGTTGTACGATACACGTGCGAATATGTGATTCGCATGATCTACTTTCCGCACTTGCATCGTAAATGACTATTTCATCACGAATAACATGTATTCAGGTTCGAGGCGAACTTCGGTCAGCAGATCGTGACGATCTCGTTCCACCTGCTGGGCGGCGAGGGCGGCGCGCGCCTCGTGCGGCGCGGCAGCCGCATGGACGTGCTGCTCTGATGGACTCCGGCGGCGGCGCGCCCCGGGGGCTCGCTGCGGACTGCCCCGCTGCTCTCGCGGACCCGCGCGCCTGGTCACGCCAGCGGAGTCCGTGGCGTTCTCCTCTGCTGAGGCGGAGGTACTCGGCACTCGTGCCGCTCAAACCGACGTGGGAACGGCCGGTTGAACTGTATCCTTCTCAGTAATATACCACGCATCAGATAATGAAAACTCGCGTGGTTTGTTGATGTGAGATAACTCGTGTCGGCTCCGAGTCGAGTCCGTGTCTAAATGCGATTATACTACCGTTGCTAACAATCGCTAGTTTATCTACGTGCATTGAAATCGACTCGGCTCCGAGATGTCAGCAACACAATTCTTTAGTGGATCTTATCTCCTTGCGTTAAGGTTTACGAATGTTTGTCGATAATGGTACAATAATGTCAGGTAATTTTGGTGGCGTCAGAGCGTTTGACAAACATGTTGTAATTTAATTACCTAAACATATACATAAAGAGAGTAGATTCATATTTTCCACAAATAAATATAGTGACGGATGGTTTCGATGACAAGTTTCGCTTAGCAAACTGCAGTTGTGGATCTTTTAGATTAAATCCTCTCTCATGAAAAACACGACGTCACTACCTCATTTTGTATGATTCATATCGACCGGACCAGAATGTCCGACTGATAAAATCTAGAGACATGTTATCTATAACAAAACTTGCGTGAGATACATACATATATATATATATATATATATTGAAACAAGTCACTCGCTTATTTTTATGTCGATGATTGCTTGACATGTTTGACTCTATAACGGAGAGTTTTAAGGTCTGCGTCGGCCAATGCGTGCTCTCGTTGAAGCTCCTCGTTACGAAGCGACATATGTCAAGAAATCTTCGACTTATAAATACGTGGCCCGTTGAAATGACATTAATATTTTGTGTATTATATAGTCGACATCCGACGGTACCCAACAGTTTAATCGACTTTAATCGAACCGGCCGTATTTGACTCATTAGAATATGAACTCTACCGAGTGTAAATAGGCTTGTAATTCCCTCGTCGGGCGGAGGGTGCGAGTGGTACGTGACGGTCGCTCCACGCGGCGCAGTGCCCGCGCTAGTTATAAGTAGAGTAGCGCTAGGTAAGTCCGGGCCGGGCCGGGCTCCGGGCGCCGGGCCGGACTCCGGGCGCCGGGCCAGGCTCCGGGCTCCGGGCGCCTGGCCAGGCTCCGGGCTCCGGGCGCCGGGCCGGGCTCCGGGCTTTGGGCGCCGGGCCGGGCTCCGGGCCGGGCGCGCAGACCAGGCGCGCGCCGCCGTCCTGAGCACGGCATCGCTATTTTATAAGGACCTTATGACCGGTTGAAACTAAACTTTTTTTTTATTTCCCGTCCACAAAATGTCCGGTGGAATGATTTCTCCGCAAAAATCTCCCTCTTTACATCTTTACGATTTTTCCAAAGCACAGAACTAAGAAGTTTTTTTTTTTTAAATAAGAACGAAAACTTGTTGTCACAATAAGTAGTAGCCGTGTCTTAATAAACTTTTAGTTTTCCAAACCTAGACCTAAATCATTTACTTGTTGACTAGACGTTGTTAAGAAATATGTATGTTCCTCTTTGTCTTGAACGTCTAGCGAAACTAACTTACCACGGATATATCTTATTGCGTCACAATAAGTATCACAATCAGCCAGTTATCAGTGCCAAGTGTCTGGACGGCGGGCGGAGCGCCCGAGTTTCAACTGTTCATAATGCCCGGCCCCGGTAGTTCTTATGATAGGCTCATAGTTACATGCTGTGTCCACACCGTCTTCAAGCAATATATCCGCCATAGCTCATTCAACGTTTTACATTCCAATCCAATCTGCGCGCGTTTGCGTGGATCTTAATTCAACTAATCGACGATAATAAATGACGTCACACGCGTTTTGCATCTATTTCTGCATGTTGATTCCCTTAAAAGTAGCTCATTAGCGAGTGGTTACTACGTTACAGCCACATACAAGAAAGAAACTGCCATTGCAACATGACGCCATTCATTGTGAAATTTCACGCCACGACACGAGACGATACGAGGAAACTTCCATTGAATAAGTAGTTTAATTTTGATGCAAGCAACAGTTGAATGCGCTCGACGAAACTAACGGACGGCGTTGTGGACATAGCTTAAGTCGCTCCAGCAACACTTGTACACGCTTTTGGTGCACAATTTAATGTTCCAACAGTGGTCATTGCGTGAATTTTAAAATTGCTGTGTGTTGTTAGCAGAACGGGGCTCGTCTCAGTCGGAACAATTTTCTCACTGCCGAAATGTCTATATAAAATCGACTGACTTAGTCCCGTTTTGCTATAAAAGAGTTCTAGTTGCTTTAAGATAGTATTATAAATATTGTTAGATCTGCAATAATTACAGATCTATAGCTTTAAAGATGTGCCAATAATTAGAGGGTGCCAACTATAGCTATTAACTCTAGTACCTTTCAGCTACGTACGTTTTGATCTACCTCGCATAACAACTCTCTGTTACATTGGAAAACTCGTAAAATTATATAATATATACCTATTTTCACCGTCGAAAATTAAATTATTTATCGAATAAAATTGCCGGTGCCATAGAGTCGAAAGTACAGATTTCGTCTGATATGGGGATTTTTTCTTTTTACCAATTGTAACATAGGATTGTTATTAACGTTTGGGGTAGTTGTACGTAGAGATTATCTAGTATATTGATAAGGGAGCATGTATAATATGATGGCGTGTACAAGTGTGGTGCGGCGGCGGCCGGCCGCGCAGCCCCTACACTACTACACACTTGCGGTTACTAATGACGTAGCCCACTAGGCCTGTCGCGGTCGCCATGTAAGGCAAAACAAAGTGAAAAAAACCTGATAAAAATAATGACTTGAATGAATGAGACAGGGAGAGATTTATAAAGAGATTATTCCATATGAATTTTTAGTTCAGTTGTTGACATAATACCATAAGCTACCAGTCTCTCTTGTTTTATATCAAAGATACTTAAATACTGCTCTTGTACCAGTTTTGTACTAAAATGCCAAATCGATTCGGCAAATTGGTGCCAACGAACTGTTTAGCATCGGGGCTATGAGAAAGGATTAGATCCATCCACATAATATATAAAAATTAATATACGCGTCTATATTATATTTAAAACTTTTTAATAGTTTTACAGTAACAAAATAATTAATTTGTGGCTACGTCATTATAACTACACGTGGACTCTGAACAAGTTGTGAACGTGGGGTAACAAGTGGTATTTACTGTTGGGAATGGAATTAGATCGATTGTTAAGGCCCGGCCGCCGCGGCGCCGCGCTGGGCGCAGGCGGACTGAGGAGCGCGCCCCGCCGCCGCGGCTCGCACAAACCAGCATTGTTCATTCATTCTTGGATTTGAGTTCTACAGAAATGGCTATATAATAGTTTTTTCAAGATCAGAAACAAAATATCCTATATAACAGATTTAAGTAGTGATTAACAGATCCAGAGCATTGAACTGATTATTGGTAGGTTTACCAGTGGTGTGTCAATTGATGGCAAAAGTATTATTTAATTTAGTACTGGAAACGATAATAGAATAATACCTATAAAGCCAACAGGGAATATTACGCAAAACTCTGCGCAGAGAGCGCCACTAGCACATACTGAGGGCCTGCCGCGAAACACTAAAATTGAAATTTCTCTCGAAATAAAAAACCCGCCTTGAAGCATCAATGTCATATTGAAAACTTGTCAAAAAACTGTTTAAGGCATAGTATGTATAAGTTAGCCTATGGTTTACAGTATGTGCCAGTGCTGCACTCTGGTTGCAGAACATTGCAGTCATACCTCCTCCTATTGAATGTGCACCTGACGTCAAACCGACATTAGATTTTAGAATGATATTGGAATTACATCAGCTGTCCTGTGCCTACAAGTATTGGTGCGAGGGAGACGGCTGCGCGAATGACAGCTCACGGATACGATTCAAATATCATTAAAATATCGATTTGAAGTCTGGCGCACGTTCGAACTGGCCAGTATATGAGTTTACCATGTTTTACCATTACCTATAGTTTTCACTGTTCACGTAGTCTGTAAAAACGCTGCTATCTATAGAAACTATGATCCTTAAAACACTTACTAGGCAGTAAAAGTAGTGCATAATGGCCCTCCATCTATATAAGTTCACTAGCTGAAGTTTCTTAGTTCCATTACATTGCGTCTAGTTACAAGAGACTAATCAGAAGAGAGTTGTATTAAAGTACCAAGGAAGAAAGTCGTGAAAATTCAATTTAATTTTAGCGACAGATCTGATAGCGATCTCCACTAAGACTGCCACTTGCAGCTTAAAAGTTTCAAGGACTGTATGCTTATTTGCAACCGACGTGAAATAAAAAACACTTATAAAATTGTCTCTTTCATGTGACTTTTCCCTGTGCTCTGACTGTAACTAGTACATTAGTATATAAAGCCATACATAGATATAGCGTAGCATCGGCGCGGCGCGGGGCGCGCGGCGCGTGCTAACTTTACTATAGTGTCTTGCCAATACAATACGATATGCTAGCGACGTTAACTAGTGTAAGTAGAGGTTACTGTACGCCGCCCGGGCCCGGGCTCTCTCGAACATCCACATTCGACACTTGTGGATCTGGGCCATTTAATTTGTACACTACATTTTTTTTTAGTTTGGAATTTATTGTGTTAGTGCTATTCAGAATCAGGAGCTCTTTCGATCAAATAGAAGAATAAAGTCTCTAACTTTTATTTCCATTGCGTTACCATTTTTCATTGACTTACAAATTCAACGGTGACGGTAAGGGAATGGAAGGAACGAAAAATGTATCGACATTTTGGGACCATTTTCCTCCCATGAGGATCGAAAGATCTTGTGATTTTGAGTATAAATAACATAAACTTTTCCAAACCTGAAGTAAAAGTGTAGTGTACACTTTTAATAAAATGGCCCGTCAAGGCGTCCTTACGGTAAGCGACAGAATGGGACGTTTTGCCGGCCGCGGTCACATATACTTTAATCGAATTAGGATTTTCGCGGCAGCCGTCTGTGTGCGTCGTGAGCTCCGTGTGGCAGGTGTGTGTGTGGTGACGTAGTCCAGGTTGTATAAAGTTGACTATTAAAAATATAATAGGTTATTATATTCTGGGGCTACGTGGTGCTCAATGCCTTGTTGAAAACTGTTTCGCTTGTTTTGTCAGCGGGCAAACTCCCACGCACCAGGCAGAAGTACTAATAATAATGTTGTACCTAATACTCTGTATCTTTAGGTAATTAAATAAAAACAAACAAACAAATTGTAAATTTTCGGGTAGTTATAAAATTTTACCTGACTTTATCCTACATTATTTGATCATGTAATGTTTTCATCTACCCACAACTGGCTAAAGGAGCCATTTGAGGGTAGATTTTGTTTACTTTTATTTAAATACCTAAAAATACAGAGTATAAGGTATAGCCACTGCCAAGTTAAAGGACCCGAAAAAGTGTATGAAACTGTTGAAATATTTAAACTCAACGTCACCATGCAATACATACCACTGTTTTTGAAATATTATTCATTCTGATTTGTTAATTCACACCGAAGTTACTATTTGTAGACCATGGCTTCCAGGTGTTACTGCCACAAATAGTTACCTAATGTTACCATGTCGCAGTGTTGCGCCACACGAGTGTAACTGTGGTGTGGATGCACCTTTAGAAGCTCACCACAGCACTCAGTATTGAAAAGTCACCACATAATTAACCAAAGCTAAGACAATATGAGATCATAAAGGCTCACACACACGACGGGCGGGCGGCGAGCACTGCCACCGGTACCACGTAATGTCTTTCGAGAACAAATAAATTACATTAATACGTATGATTGTTGACGCACGCGGCTGCGTACCGATTTATGTTAAACAGATATAAGTATGTAAATGCATGTTACGTTTTGAACGATTAATTATTATGGGAATGTTTTATCGTTTTCAATAAAACTATTACGAAAAGTTCTCGTTTCATTTTTGTCTACCGTCCTAGTTAAAACGCCAATTGAAACTTGAATAATGTATGGTAGTAGTCCAGCGAGTTTCCGTAGCGTCTGTCAGAACGATACCTACATAATTATTTTCGTTTCGTTTGGCGTTTCTCGATGTATGATTGTCATCTTGACTAGCGGCCAATTCGAGTTTTAGTTATTAGATCTCATTCTAAAATTATACTGATCTGATACCGTTCTGTCAGAGTTAAAAAAAGACGTTGTTAATAAAAGAGGAAAGAACACACATCATTTGTACAAAGGGGAAGTTATCCATTTCAGGGATCTCTTCCCGTAAACCTTTGAGCAATTGAGGAAGAATTTTTTATAGGAGATTGGAACTATTTCGTATTAGAATGATGTCAGATCCCTTTTAGATCAGTATCGTATGTTATTGTTGGAATTACCCTGTAGGCCTACTGAAAAAAAAACGAAGTTCGTCCATTGCGGGCATTTTTCTCTGTCACTTTAATCACGTCTTAGTGAGAGTAAAAGAGAAAGCTCCCCGTAATTTGCGAATTTCGGTTTTCTCGGTAGGTCCCCTGATGTTACAGTGTTAACACCAGAGGGCTATGAAAAACGCTTGGACTGTTTTTCGTGGTCCGGAGTATATTACACTGACCTGTCGAGCAGGTCGAACCTTCGCTATAACCACGAAAAACGAAGTTCATGAATTTCGAGCAACTATCTCTATCACTCTAATTACGCTTTCATTGGAGTAAGAGATAAGTAGATGCCCGAAATTTGCGAACTTCGGTGTTCGTGGCAGGCCCTCTTTAGGGTGCCTTTCCACCAGAGATGTGCTATGCTATGTTTTGATACATTTGAAACGCTGCTCCAGCTGCAGCTACGTTTCAAATGTATGAAAACATAGCATAGCAAGCATAGCACATCTCTGGTGGAAAGGCACCCTTACGCAGGATATTCGCTTCGTAGCGGAAATACACTGCTAGGGTCACGTCACCACAGAATAAATAATAGTACTACCCTACACAAAGGAAACAAAATCGAAGTTTGACAGCGATTCATAAACTAATCATGTTGTCCCTTTCTAATGTATGGAACTATCCCTTTCGGCTATTTAGGCTTGTCAAAATCCAAGTGATTATCTTACCTGTGGTTGTGCACGTGCAAGTTCTGCCAACCCTAATAATTGCTCGTAGCCGAACGTACGTAGCCGAGAACGCCCGAACACTGCAGTTTCTCCCGCTGACGTCACGTCGTCGCATAGGAGCACGATTTAGATTTAACAACTTGTTGCGTTTTAGATCTTATTTTGATATGACCTTGAAGATCGCTCACGTTGATTGGTACAGTCACGTCTGAAAATATCGATACGAAAAATATGCCAAAAATATGTATACAATACCTTAATATATTATATATATATATATATATATATATATATATATATATTTTATATATGGGTATACATATTTCTGGCACTTTTTTCGTATCGATATTTTCAGACGTGACCGTACATGCTAAATTTACTAAAAGTCGTGCGTGAGATGCGCGCTAATCACCGAGACGATCGTCAAAGTCGTCTCGAAACCAGAACAAATTGTGACATTTGAATCGACCTCTAGGTAATGGGTTAGATATGAAAATTCTCAAAATTTGTTCTCATAATCGCCAGCGGAAGGCACTGGCATAGCTGCGAATCAATTCATGTTTGTATCATAACTATTACTTGATAGCGAAGAGATTCTATAAATTACAAATTTAAAAATGTATAATTTTTTGGCTTAATGCATCCCCTACAACTACTTTTTTATAGGTAGTGAAGGTCTTTTTAGGTATAGAAAATGAAACCTGAAAGTTGAATCTCACACCTGTACAAGTTGTCTATGTCTATGTCTTGTCGTATCTACTCGTAGGCATCTCGTAGGTATTTGTTCTAAATAATACAACAACTTATCCACACAAATACTTTTATTAAATGTAAAGATAGATATTTGTATAACAAAATACCTAGTATTTCTCAAAAATTACACTTAAGAACTACAAATACACTTATTAAACTATGAAATGAAAGTACAATGAGATACATAGATTAAATACTTAGGAACTGAACTGGGCGCCGGCCACTTGAGAGTTTTCATTTATCCTGATATTTCACTGTATGAAGCTTATAAAAAACACTGGATGTTGCACGTAGAACGAATAATTCAGCTATTATATGTATACCTTCTATTTATAATATTTCAAAAAAGTAATATCCCAGGTCTTTCTGATAATTCATATATTTGCTAAGAAACCGCGTGACCCAATAGTGGGAGCCAGTTGTAGCTTTTTCTGCCAGCATGTTCTACCTCCAACTTCCAATATTCAGTAAAATTCTTGGAAGGGTACGTTCCATAAGGATGGAACAAATATGTAAATTGTCTTGCGCCGACTGCCCGCTTCATACTCCAGTCAACGAGGTATTTTTGTACCGACAATCATTCAAGGTCAACTTGTATTATTGGCACCGCACGAAAGGACTTACAACCTTATTTTGAAGCATTTCCCGGGCTGGCTATTTTATTTCGTGTATCAAAGCCGCTGATCATTTTTCTAGGCATATTTTTGACCATTTATCACAGAAAAATAAACTCTTATACCGGCAAATCTTCAGAAAGTTCATACGGGACAACTTCATGGAATGCTCCATTTTAAAGCAATAGTGGTGCGTAAGCTAGTTTTCGGTGCCAATAGGCTGTTTGACCTATTTGATCTTGTAAATTATACGGTAAATACAGAAATCATTTATCATTTACGATGTATGTAAATAATTCTGTGCGCGATTTGCCGGACAGCGTTTGTTGCCAGATTTCAGTCGGCAGCTGTTAAGTGCCGGCGCCTCGGTGACTGGACTGCTGAAGAAGTGTGAACTTACTACGTCTATGATAGCAGATACGAACAATCAACAAGTTACTTAGATAACGATCTCTTAAATAATGTAATTAAGTAAAGGTGTTACTACACCAACCGACTGTACCTACAGCAGAAATAATCTACATATTGACTTTATGAGTCTTATTTATTACACACCGAGAAAACACAAATAAAAGAGCAAGAAAAATGAGGTTGGGAAAATATGGGTCGATAAGAGAAAGTATAGGGAGCGTGCATGAACTGTAGGGGGCAGCACAAGAGCCGCCTATTTAGTGTCGCGAAATGTAAATGTCAAGTTTACGTTTTTAATTTACGCCACAAGATGGCAGCACTTACAGCGCGCAAGGTTGCGTGCGTGAGCTGTGGGGGCAGCACCTAAGTTTATGTTTCCGATTTAGGCCACCAGAAGGCAGATCCTCCAACGCGCACGGTCCCCAAACTGAAATTAGCAGCACTTGTAATGTTGCTTTTAGTTTATTTGCGCGAAGTATCAATAACAATTTTAAGTATTCGATTTAGAGCACAAGATTGAAAGCGATTTTACTAAAGTAGTCCGATCCGATCTCGGATGTCGAGTATGACTACAAACAAGCAAAAGTTCCTTTTTATATTTTTTATACATTTAGTTATGGACTTCATGGTCTGTGAGCAAAAGAAAGCGTTAGTGCATAACAAGAACATAGGGGGCATTTTCTAGCAGCTGTTGTTATCCAAAGGTCAGCCGACATCGTATATCGGATCGGAAAATATATAAACCGGAGTCGGTCCGAGGTGTAATATCCAGTAATTTCATAAAGATGATCTGTAGGCGTTCTGTTATTCAATAGTTCTGTGGCTAGCTAATCAGTCAGTGTGGCAACACCGTGCTATCACTAATAAAATAAAACTATAATACTTGTACACGTTATAAATACTATGCCGCATTCAGTCTTCTCGTTACACTCAGCTCATACAATAGCATTACAGTGCATTCAATCTTCCTACGAGCGCATTCAGATTTTAAAATAACATATTAAAATTGCGATACGATATTAAAGTCTGAAATAAGATAACTCAATACAATACAATATCTTGTTTATAGGTTTGAATGCGCTTTCTTACCATATCTGTAGAACTTCTAACCTCAAGATGCAGGTACTTTAGGTGGTAACGCGTAGTGTTCAAACGATTACTATATGAATGCTACGTCCGCTGTGTGCTACGTCATAGCCATTAGCGATAGTTTTCCGCTAGTAGAGACATTTGAAATCTATCAGGACATCTTGAACTGAGCATTCTTCGTTGATGTCTTCAGGGTGCAATGTATTGGTATTGGTGTACCTGTGCATGCGCGTTGAAAGGTTTTAGCAACATGAGAATGGACTGTGACTTCAAATTTCAAAATCAGCCCCTGTGTCAAAATCAAAATTTAACGTCGCATTTTTAAATTCGAAAAGCCGCTTTTGCTATTAATAAATATTCCCGGACAGCTGCCTTATGAGGTTAGAAAGTCGTACTAAAAAAATGGAGTAAGATTTAATAGATACATACAAATATAGATATAGTGATGTCAAAATGAGATTAATAGGAAACTTCGAATAGGCCCCAAGTTCGTCTTAGCTTTACATTTTAGCAAGAAAATGAGCTGGTATTCTCAATGCCGAGATACATTTACCAAGGGACACTTGAATTGAAACAGCCCGAAACTTAGGCCTTCAATAAATTGTGAAATCTAAAATAGCTGAGCTGAAAATTAGTGCCGGTATTGATCACTAGGCCGAAAACCAGCCATTACTACAGGTCAAGTCTCAAATGTAAGTATGTTAAGTATTAATATAATTTACTCAAGCATGCATCATTACGTTCACGATAAATTGATAAAAGACTTCGAAACAGGCGCATTGGTTAAAAAACATTGATGTTCATATGGCCCAGGCCAGCAAAATGATCCTCAGCCGATAGATCGTACCGAACCGTTTGTTGAACTTTTATATAATTTTTGGTTTTTATATCGCATTTCCGCACATTTTTTGCAAAAAATAATTATTCGACCTACATACAAAGGGCTCTTTGTGCTAAACGGCATCGCCTGCCCGATTTAACACTTTCGCCTGCCTTCGTAGTAATGAGACGAAATTAACTTTGAGACGAATTTATCCACAGGTATATTGTTGTTCGACTTAGATGCCTTAAATATTGTTAGGTATTAACTACAACCATTCAGTTTCGATTAGTACAACGTTAATAGAATGTAGTGAAATTCAACAATTTACCTAAGATTTACGCTCTTGTACTTATATGTATATACAAATGTATTTGCAACGCCGATTCTGTAGAGATATACAAATGGCTACAGCATCCATATCAAAGTGCTTACCTGCATTTTATGGACAGAAATAGTATTATTGAGATCCTGTTTATTTGTTTAGGAACTAGAACTGAAAATTGCTATTAGTTGGTACAGCACAGACCTTCCATTCTTTTCCATTCCTTGAATTTAAGTTGAACGTTGTATATTTGCTGTAATTAAAATGACAAAAACTCACAAAAAATAGTCTTTAAAGGTTTGAATTGGTGTTATTGGATTTAAATGAAATTTTGTACCTTGAATCATGCTTAAAACATGTATGCATGGTAGTTTAGACTTGCTCAGGGACGGGATTTCGCTTCGAAGGCAAGCAACATTGATATGAAAACCTACGAGGCCCAATAAGACGGGCCGCTATAACAAGAGCTATACACAACACGACACGTACAGATATGGTCAGTTGCTATCAAATCATGCGGGGGCGTTTTCCTTGCAAACCAATAAGGCCTTTTACGCGGGGCATGTGGCGTTCATGTCGCTCTGAAACATGAACACGTATAGGTACTAACGCGCCGCAAAGAGCTCATCTTATCTTTACGCAGCATAACGCCTCGGCCACGAAACGCACGCTCGACGCTGTGACGCCGACCGCCATGCAGCGGTTAAAAGTATCAAAACAAATGTATGGCGGTTGGCGTCAGAGTCAAGCGTGAATGCTCCAAGCGTGCGTCATGACCCTCGGGTAATTGTACGATCTGAGCGGACTTTCAAGCGGAGCGTGCAGCGAACAACATAAACATGCAAACGTATGTCAGTGGCCTGAGAGTACGCTGCGCAAAGTTATTTGCCGCTGCCTGCCGCGTAGAACGCTCCGCTGGACGCTTGTCACTCAACTCAGGCGTACCTACACGAAAGTAGTTGTAAAAGTAGTAAGTAGCCCTAAAGTATGTCTCACTTCCAGTCTCCAGTTATACCTATTATTGACCTATACATAGATAAGTCAAAAATATACAACGATGTAGGGTTGTTATTTAATCACATTTCTTCACATTTTCCATGCGCACCCCGCACTCTATCGTTAAGTAATATTAAACACCAATAGATATGTTTCTCCATGCAGGAGTAACTAACATGTGTGTATGTATACCGACATGGAGGGTAATTTCGTTTCTACATCGTATATTGACCCCGATTAAGAATTTTAGTCCCATACATAAAAATCATCACATAGCTTCAGTAGTCTAACTTACAGTAAATAAACATTGATAGTTCACCCAACTGCGTAAACGTTCAATAAGTTTAATAGAGTTGTATCTGTGTTGTTTCATCCTACACTACAGGATCAAATTTAAATAGCAAATATAGTATAGGCCTGGAGGTTTGTCTGAACAGATGGCGCTGTTATAACTCCGTCGAAGATCTTTAATTACTTTTGATTCGAAAAGCCAGTATTGAAATCATCTGTTTATATATACAAGCTAATTGAGTGTTTACGCAATTAGGTGCTTGTAAACGCTCGCTAAATACTTGTAATAAAAGACGTTGGTACAGTACACAGTGTTTAGTACAGCGGTAACTTATATTACAGACGTGGTACAAGACGATGGGGCCGACGTGGCTCACTTGATGGAGCAGGTGAACTGCGCGCGCAGCCGGCGGAGCGACTCCGTGGACTGCTCGCTCTGGGGAACAACATATGGCATATATATGTCGTAGCCATCTGGTTCAGTTACCAGCTAATTAGTCGCCTAGGCCGACAGAAAATCAGTCAACGTTTAACTTAGCGTATTGGCGTAGTCAGCTCTGTGAAAACAACTGGATCACTTACCCGAGTGATTTAAATGTAACCTACAAAACTTAAAGAAATGAAAAAAGATAAAATAAATAAATTTACAATAAAATAATTACCTAATCTAACCGAACATCAAATTCATCAATGTAAAATTAACTAAATGACTACACGACGTTTGGCAGATAGATAGATGTTTAACCGTTGCAATCAATGATTTGGCTGGTTGTTCTTCAGCCAACTAATTAGCTGGCTAATTGAACCAGTTGACTGCGACATATAGACATCATGTCTCATTTATGTTACTAGCTTCTGTCCGCGACTACGTCTCCGTGGAATGATGATGATGATTGATAAATACTATCCAATGTCCATCCCCAATGTTCTGTAAATATCGACATTTTACTCGATTCATTACCGATTGAAGATATCGCATAAACTGATTGATTTAAAAATAAATAAAACTAATTGATTTAAAATTATGTCTGATGTGACTTATGAGAAGAGTGATTCTCTACACTCAGCCCTAAAAGTGGTCCCACTGGGTCCTACTTAGCGACCCAAAATGTGAAGCAAGTGATTTGGTAGCGTTTGTATCGGCGTGCATTATATAAGCGCTTTTTACATCTACCCTCTATCATTCGCTTTCGAAAGAAGGCTGGGTGTATCCAACGAAAAACGAAAGGGTGAATTTCCGACGGCCGGGCTGAGTTTTCTGTTTCACGAAATACCTATGTGAACATCGTGCCATATCTTTTGTCCCCTTTTAATTTCCTGGCTTTACGCTCCTTCTCAAGCTGACTTAAGTCCCATTTGGACGGATGGAACTTGCATGCGATTTTCGTTACATTGCGGTATTTGCTCAATTAACTGAATTCATTGTACTATGTATCGATTATGGCATGCAATGCAAGTTATCCTTAACCGTCTAACTGGAAATTGGCCTACCGCGAAAACCGAAATTCGCAAATTGCGGGGATCTTTCTTTTTAACCGAGTTCAAGATTTCAAAAGGCGGCGGTTATCAATTCGGTTGTATGCTTTTTTTTTGTTTTTTTTTTATTTTATGTTTGTTACTCCATAACTCCGTCATTTATGAACCGATTTTGAAAATTATTTTTTTGTTTATATATATACAGATTGGTCCCGTTTTTGTCAAAACTGAGTTCTGATGATGGGATCCATGAGGAATCGAGGGAATTCTTCAAATGTGAAAGGCATACATATGGTGATTTTTATATTTTCTTTTAACAAATCAAGCATTTACATTTAAAAAAGTAACATTTGATGAGGTGGAAATGCTGATGATGATCAGAATAGAACTCTTCAACGACGCATAGTACACGTTTGGCGATTTGTCCTCTTCGCTGTGTTTTTTAAGCAAATTAGATTTTAAAGACAAATTTTTGTCAAGTTCGAGTTCTGACGATGGGATCCATGAGGAATCGAGGGAACTCCTCAAATGTTAAAGGCATATATATATAGTGATCTTAGTATTTTCATCAACAAATCAAGTATTTGTAAATGTGACATTTGATGGAGTGGAACTGCTGATGATGAACGGAAAGGAACTCTTTTGTATGAAATCCAAAACCAACAATAATCGTTCTTTCACCGGTCTCCGTCATTGAAGTCGGTTTTTTTTCTTAAAAATTATTTATCTCTTACTAAGACGTAACTAGAGTGACAGAGAATAATGGCCGCAATTGACAAAGTTCGATTTTCGCGGTAGGCCCCCTGCGACGCAACTCACCTGCAAGGTGAGCGGCGGAGCGCGCGCGGCGCGGGCGGCGCGGCGCGGCGAGCGGCCCGCGGCGGACACGGTGGGCTGGTTGTTCTCCGCGTCGCACAAGTCTGCAGTGCACAAGCCGCGCGTCACTCACACCGGACAAAACACTCTACTCTACGGCCTCCAGACTTGTCGGTAAAGTTGCGGCCGCTAGCTAACATGACAAACGTGTACAAACACCAATAGAAATGTAAATGCGAAAGGACAGATCGAACGAAAAGTGAGGTAATTTTTTCCAGCCATGTTTTATATTATATTTGTATTTACTGGCGTTTTCTATATACGATTGTCAGTTCAGTCAGTATTGTACTTGATTAGTGCTCGCTCTCACTCGCCCTTACTGAGCAAGACATGCAAATTGTAGAAATTCCGCACCGACAAGTTAGGAAAAGATCTATGTAACGAAACTGCGTGGTGGCTGGTTAGAAGCTGATCAACAAGCAAGAGTTTCAATTTGTCAGAATGTAAGTAAATTGATTGTTACATCTTTCAATCGCTTATATGTAAACTTTGTGCCTAATAATGCGCTTTAGCATTTTGTGAATCTACACACGCTCATGCATAAGTGCTTCGAAAACTATATGTTGCTCTTTCAATCTTTTTTTTCTCAGTAAGTAAATAATAGGGGTGCTTATACATTGGTATTTTAATATGAAAGTGTTAAAACAGAAAAATAAGTCATTAAGACAATATAATTGTTTAAATAACGATCTAGGTATTATAGCATATGGGAGCTTATGCTGTTTAAGTATTGGGGTCTTCACATAGACCAAAATGCACTCCGCCAAATTACAATGAAGCCTGTTTCCTATTGAAACTGCTCTTTCATTTTTATCAAATTGGCATTGTCACAGAGTGTCATTTATTCTATTTCTGAATTAAATATTTTTAAGAAATTTACCCAAAACGGCCCCTCTCCCTCATACAACTTATTATACAATACAATAGGTTACTTATTTCTCTATGCCCAAAGCACTTCAAAGCAGTAAAAGTAAAAAGTAAATACCTACCGGAAGAATACAGTTTTATCAGATAATGGTATTTAGCTGCCAGAAATGAACTTACTGATTGGCATAAGCTCGCATTTTACTTCTATTTCTTGCAACAAGGAGAATTGTGTGATAAAGCTTCGCCTACTGATTTGTGCGTATTTGTACCTACCGATATGCAGAGGAAAAGTTTTCATTTCACGAAACTTTTTACATTTCTCAAATTTAATTCCTGTGAAATTTTGCAGAAATTTGCGACAACTTCCCAAACTTTTTAGAAGCTTTCTGTGAATTTGTATGAAGTATATACGTACATGATTTGGGTGAGCTGGTGTTCCTGTGCGCGGGCGCGGGCGGTGGCGCGGGGTTGCCGTTGTCGTCGCGCGCGCCCGAGCCCGAGCTGTCCCACGTGCCCGACGCCGACGCGCCTGCAACGTCACCGCCCGCAACATTATGCCTCAAGCTTATTACGACTGACGGCCTCCAATGGTCTAGAAAGAAGCACCTATGTAAAATGACATGGGCCCCTGCTCCGAGAGGTACCCCCATTTGACCGAGATGCCTTGAGTGCTCTATACTTCCACCATTTTCTTTTTTGGCAGGTATCTCCCTCAGTGACGTAACTATCACTGAGGGAGATACTATAAATAAATAAATAAATATTATAGGACATTTTTACACAAATTGACTAAGTTCCACAGTAAGCTCAATAAGGCTTGTGTTGAGGGTACTTAGACAACGATATATATAATATATAAATATTTATAAATACTTAAATACACAGAAAACACCCATGACTCAGGAACAAATGTCCATGCTCGTCACACGAATAAATGCCTTTACCAGGATTTGAATCCGGGACCATTGGCTTCATATGCAGGGTCACTACCCACTAGGCCAGAGCGGTCGGTCGGTGGGCCTATAATTTGTATAGGTAAACATCCAGTCTATTTCGGTGCTCTACGTCAGGTTGCCTCTACAGGCTGTTAGGGCTGTTAGAAGCGAATTTAAGAAAACTTGAAATTGTAGCTTTGATATAGACTGTTACCTCATCGACGAGAGGTATTTAGTCTAAGCTCAGAGATAGGGGCAGTACTGACTGTGCGACAGGCTAGGCGAGGAGGGCGCAGACGACGAATCTAGCTCCAGCAAGGGCTGCGGAGACGTCGAGCCCAGCCTCCTCCGGCCAGTCTCGCTTCGCTGGCGGCTGCCCCGAGGGACGGCCTGTACACATTACATTTGGGTGCTGAGTGGCGGGGCGGTGGATGAGCAATAGGCTGGGTGAGAAACGCCTGGACGAATAGTTCAGCTTCTATGCGAAGACCCCGAGCCCAGCTTTCGCTCTGCCTCGCTTCTCTCGCTGCTGCAATAGTCCTGCACACTTCACTCAGATACTGCCTGTCGGCGCGACGGCTAAGCGTCAGACTTGGTGAGGAGTTCAGCTCTAGCGAGGACTACGGGGACACCGACCCCAACTCGGGCTCTGCTCTGCTCCGCTCCGCTCTCTGCTGCACCGAAGGCCCTATTACGCTACTACACTCATATACTGACTGTCAGTGCGGCGGCTGAGCGACAGGCTGGGTGAGGACTGTGCGGCTGAAGAATCCAACTCTAATGAAGACTGCGAAGAAACTGAGCCTAGGCCAGGTTCTGCCTCGCTTCGCTCGCTGCTGCCCGCGCTGCCGGGCCGAGGCTCTGAACAAGATAGCGAGTCCGCTTCCTGTTCCATCACCTCCTGCAAGAGGAAGCAGGGATGCATAAAGTGCAAATTTTGTTCATCTGGTCAAAACCTAAACTTCTAAACAAAACACGTAGAGAAACAAATGGATAGACACGCCATAATTTTTCAACACCATTAAAACCGTTTCCGATTCTTTCTGTTCCGTTTAAATTAGAATGAATTAAAAATTATAATAAAATAAAAATAAGAGTGCATTATACTTACATGTGGTAAAAGACCTTGTGGTACGGGTGAAGATGCTCCGGAGTTTGCACCGCTAGATGCGCCTCCTGTAATCATCAATGCATGTTATAGACAATACCAAAACCACAAGAAACCTTATCTCTCTGTATTGTCCAGTTTTCTGGTACTGTCAGAGTCAGAGAACCTTATATTCTTTCTGTCTTACTAAAATCTTTCGATCCATTACTCATTTGAGTACCCAATGTTACTTACACATTACATAATCGATTCAATATCTTGGTCTTCTTCCTTTACACTCTTAACGATGTTAAATGTGGAATCACATGGCAGGGCCCATGCATTAGTAGTGTTTACCTAAGTCAGGGGAGCGGCTAGCTCTGGAGCGCTGGTACCGAGTCCTAGGCGGTGAGGTTTTGTCGCTGGTTCTTGGGCTCTGCTGCGCCAGCTTCTGTTGAAGCAACGGGTAGAAGCCGCGCGCTGTGGCGTTGCGCGGCTCGTATTGGAGGATCAGCCGGCAGTACTTCAGCGCCTCGGCGTATTGCCGACGCATTATCGCTGATAGGAACTGTGAAAGAAAACCAAAGTACGTAATATCTGGAAAACGCGCTGTTTTTTTTTCACCAAACGTTTTAGTTTAGGTATATAATTACTGACTTATACAGGTATTTTAATATAACAATTAATTGTGAAATGACAATCCTTCATAGAAAACGCCAATCGAAAGTGAAATAATCTATGGAAATGATCACGTGACTTTTCGTTGTATCTGTCATCTTGATACATTTTTAATTTTCCATCGGCGTTTGTCGATGTACCTGCGATTGTCATCTTGGCTAGACCCATATAGACATGTTATAGTCAAAAACTCACTCACCTCAGCAAGAAACTCGCTAGGCGCAGACTGCGAATCATTCCCTTCCGAGCAGTCTTCAGGACTGGTGGAATGTCTCGGCGTGGCCTCCATGTTGCCTCGCGCAGACTGCTGAATCACGCGTCCGCCCGTCGGCGTCGAGTCCCGCGACCCTAGCTCACGGTCACGGAAATGTTGACTAGTGGGACGGTAGCGCAAACACGGCTCGCTTGGGTTCCCGTCGCCCGCCGCCGCTGGTAGCTTTACAATAAGCTTCCGAAGTTGAGTCGGTGATGAAGACGGCCTCTGGCGGATTGCACTAAGCTTTTTTAGTACAGGCGGCGACCCAGGTAGCGTAGGCACTGATGTTTCCGACTGATCCGACCACCAGATCCCGTTGAGGCGCAGCGCGGCGCGGGAAGCTGTCTCTAGCTTTCCCTGTACTGGGGGGTGCCAGACGGTTCGGGGATTCGCTGGGGGAGGGAGTGGTTTCGGCGGCGCGGGCCGGTACAGACGCGAGTTTGGTACCGGGCGCCGATATGTTACGCTCTTGTGACTACGCTGCCCACATTTTTTGCGTTTTTGCTTAGTTTGGCCTTGACTCTTCTGCGGGCCTGGGTACCTGAGGAAATAAGATTAGTCTATGGAAAAATAAAGAATGAACCATTGAAGGAGCTTTCTGCAAGGTTCTATGAGATGAGTAAGAAAGAAGACCTGTGAAGTGCAATGAGAAGCCTATGTGCCCGTTAGTAGCATACTCTTAATGGGCTAGACTAGATGGAGTGAGTACACTCACAGGCGAGGGTTGGGCGTGTACGTGCGGGGCGCGCGCGGGGCAGCAGCACCCGACACGCAGCGCGCAGCACGGACTTTGCGTGGCGCCCCGAGGTCGATGACGTCCTCTTCCTCGTCCTCCGACTTTACTGTAACGCGCCACCTGTTTTACAAAATATCGGAATATTCATTTAACAATAGAGTACCAACCTGGTGGATTGAAGTTGTATGAATGTACAGACAGCTGCAGAGAGAGGTGACCCCCCCCCCCCCCCCCCTTGTAAACAAATTTCTATGCAGGGGGGGTCAAATCTCTTTGCAGCTGACTGTACAGAGTTACAGAGTTCATTAAAATTACAACGAAGGCGAACTTATCCCCGCATCGGATCTCAGTTAACCTTCGAAGAAATGTGAAATTAATAAAGACAATTTATAATAATCAACAATTAACTTCGGGGCAGCAATCAGACAACGTTTAACCAGTTTTGCTTACAAAAGTTGAATTTTCTTAAGAGACTTAGATATAAACGGTTCCATAATACTTCACAGTAAACATTTGTATTAATACTTAGTGGATACCATAGTCGACACAGTCTTTAATGTGTCTGTCAATCTCATTGCAAAGCAAAAAGGCTTGTAATAGTGAGTTAAATGTACTTTCCGTGAAAAATAAAAAAGGCTCTTTTAAAGAATTCATTAAGACCTACTTTAATAAATTCTTATATATATCGCAGCACTGCGCCTTTGTTTACATCGGCTCCGTATATAAATTGAATTATAAATTCGTTCGTCCTAAAAAGTGACTAATATCCAGGAAAAAGGTTGTGAAATGTAAGGACTCACCCGGAAAATATGGAGTTTCAAAGTGAAAGTGGAGTAAAATCGTGTAAAATCGACAAATACAGTGCTGTTATATATATTGCTAGGAAGTGAATAAATCATTGAAATGACAGTGCTCGGGAGCCACAACTTGTGTTTAGCTGCTGAAGTGTTATTCTGGCCGTTTTTGCAATGTCACAGGCTACATTTGCGTATTTCGTTACCACAATTGGTGCTTTGATAAACGCAATCTGCGAACGTATGTGGCCGTTGGGTGGGTACGATTATATCGGCGTACCCTCCATATATCAACATGTGTAGGTGGACCTATTCGCTATATTCGTAGCAGTTCTTCCAGACCAAACGGCGCGGTGGAAAGAGCAGTGACCAAAGGTAGTGGCTGTGCCCCAGAAACACGGGTTCAAATCCTGATTGATATCAGAACTGTAGTATTTTTATTTTTTGTTTTTTTTATTTTTATTAATCATTCTTTTTTTCCATCCATGTTGTATGTATTCTTTTTTTTTTTTGTGTGTGTATTCTATTCGCGTTTAAAAAAAAAAAAAACCTATGTAAAATTTTGTTATATTTGGTTTTAAAATAGACAAAAAAAATGTATTACTTGACTTTTTATGTTTATGTTTATTATTATTCGATTATGTACTCTTATGCTTTTTGTTTTAACGGATGACATTGTTATTTGAGCCATTTTGCTATTTTTTTTGTAATCTCAACTCTGTCGTTTAGTGTTACTTTTTGACATGTACTTAAAGGTTTAATTATATATAATTGTAAATGTTTTTATTTTCTGTAATTTGATTGCTTTGGTGGGGTGTACTTAATTTTTACTGCTATTGTGCTTTTAGATACTAATGAGTTTGTAGATTTGTTTATCCATACAATTATTTTTGGACTTACCGGGGCATTTAAATAATGGCAAGCTCCCCTGCCCAAGCCGACAGCCAACTGAGTAGCCTGTCCCCTCTTAATCTAGTGCAATGCCCACATTGTCCCCAGCCGAAGTTTTTTAAAGGACAGCGGGGTCTGCAGATACATATAAGCAAAGCGCACAAGTCCACTAACAGCCAATCCTTTCTTCATTTGCCGGTTGCTTACACCTCTCCTCACGTTCCCAGCCCTCTTTTATCACCGACATCCACTGCCGCCCTGCAGGTGCCGGTGTCGCATCCATCACCTTCCCCAGCTACCTCACGACAGGATTCTGTTTCTCTTTCCACCATTCTGAGTAATCATAGGAGAGCTTTACCGATCGTCAAACGTATACCTAGAGGTGCGAGGATTACTGTCGCAACTAGCCTTTCAAAGGCAATTAACGACTGTGTCGAGGAAAATTCGCCTTCTAGCTGGGAAGGTCTCCTATTGTTCGCTTTTAATACGTTGCACGTGACTAAGAGGGACCCTCGCCGTTCCCTAACTTCCAAAATTAAACAGAACTGTACGCGTTTGGGCAATGTTAACGCGTCGCAGGAAATTAATGTGCCAGATGGAAATAATTCGCGAGATCTGTTCAAGGTTATTGAGGCAAAGGTCAATGATGGGGACCTTAAAGGCGCTGCGCAAATTGTTTTCTCCAGTGACACGTCTGCACCGGATACGCCCGAGACTCTCGCATCTCTGGAAGCTAAGCATCCGCTAGCCCCTTCTACGTCGAACTACCCCGATCCACCTAACCCTGCCGTACCTTGTTTGCAAGCTAGCAAAGATGCAGTTATGGCCGCTATAATGTCTTTCAAGAATGGATCAGCTGGTGGTTTAGATGGTTTAAGGCCCCAGCACCTTAAAGACCTCATTCTCGGCGCTCCCGGAGGAAGGAACGAAGATTTACTCTTGAGCATTACCCGCCTTGTCAACCTCATGCTTGCCGGAAAGGTTAGTGCAGGGGTCGTCCCAACTCTTTACGGGGCCAGTCTCTGCGCTTTGCGTAAAAAGGACGGCGGCATTCGCCCTATTGCCATTGGCTCGACATTTCGGAGGCTTGTTTCAAAAATCGGATGCAAAAGTGTCGCCCAGGACTTGGAGCCCATGTTCCAGCCAACGCAATTGGGTTTCGGCTCCAAGGGGGGGTGTGAAGCAGCAGTTCACGCCTGCCGAACTTTCTTACACCGTTGCGAGGAGCAAGTACTTCTTAAAGTCGACATCAGAAACGCCTTTAACTCTGTAGACCGTGGCGCCATGTTGACGGAGGTCCAGAAGAATATCCCCGGCTTATACCCGTACCTCTGGCAATGCTATAGGTACCCCTCCAACCTGATGTTTGGACCTCACAATATTCTTTCTGCAGCTGGTTGTCAGCAGGGTGATCCGTTGGCGCCGGCTATCTTCAGCCTCGCAATCCATCCAATAATTTCGGCTCTTAGTTCAAAATTTAACTGTTGGTATCTGGATGACGGCACTTTGGGTGGTGAGGCAAGCACAGTCCTTGAGGATCTACGGTTTTTGACCGTGAAGCTTGGTGAAGTCGGCTTAGAACTGAATATGAGCAAGTGTGAGCTCTACATAAGCTCCGACCATCCGGACAAATCTCGAATCTTGAGGGAGTTTGAAGTTGATTGTCCAGGAATTAAGTTGTTGTCCAAGAGCTCTCTTCATCTTCTTGGGGCCCCGGTTTTCGACGAGGCGATCCCGGACTTCGTTGATAGCCAAATGCATCGTTTCTCCGAACATTCTGACCGCCTTCTCAAAATTAACGCCCACATGGCCTTTTTTATTATTCGGTTTTGCCTTTTCGTCCCCAAACTCACTTATGCAATGAGGTGCAGTCCGTTCTTTAGGCATGCTCATTTGTGTCAGATGATCGACAGTACGTTACATGTCGAAGTACAAAAAATATTTAATATTAGGTTCGATGATAGGCAATTTCTACAGGCAACTTTGCCAATCCGCTTTGGCGGTTTGGGTATAAGGAGGATTTCAGACGTTGCGTTGCCTGCGTTTCTGTCATCCGTGCATGGTACGCTATCCCTCGTGGGGAAGATACTCACTCCGTCAATACCTGACTTCGAGGTGGTGTGCCTGTCGGATGCGGTAGATGCTTGGCGATTGGCGTGCCCAAGCGTGGACCTGCCTTCCGAGGCACACATTCAGAGGATGTGGGACGAACCCCTCTGTCGGCAGGTTCATGTTTCACTCCTTGAATCTGCTGCTTCGAGTGTCGAGAAAGCCCGCCTTCTAGCGTGTTCCAAAACGGAGTCAGGGTATTGGCTTCATGCGTATCCCTCCAGTAACTGCGCTACCCTTTTGGACAACAACTCCCTACGATTGGCTGTCGGCCTCCGCATAGGGGCTGAGTTAGTTGTCCCTCATCGCTGTCCCTGCGGAGTGGAGGTGGATAGTCGTGGCTGCCACGGCCTTTCTTGCCGGAAGAGCGCTGGCCGATTTTCCCGTCACGCCAGCCTTAATGATGTTATCCGCCGGGCCCTTGTCAGCGTGGGCGTGCCGTCCGTTTTGGAGCCACCCGGTCTTGTCCGCGACGACGGAAAGAGGCCCGACGGAATGACCCTTATTCCCTGGCGGATGGGACGGCCGCTCATTTGGGATGCCACTTGTGTGGATACTCTGGCGCCGTCCCATTTGGCCTCTACTTCATCACGGCCTGGCGGTGCGGCGGCAGCAGCTGAAGCTCTAAAGCGCCGCAAATATGCGGGTCTATCAAGTAACCACATATTTGCGGCGTTTGCAGTTGAGACTTTGGGACCTTGGTGTCAGGATGCCCATAGGTTATTTAATGAAATAAAAAAGATGCTCCTCGACACCACTCGAGACCCTAGGGCTGGCTCATTCCTTGGCCAAAGAATCGGCATTGCGATTCAACGGGGGAATGTAGCCAGCATTATGGGCACCCTTCCGCAGGGAACAGACTTGGGGGACTTTTTTTGTTAGTTTTAAGTTAGTTTTTATTTATTTGTAATTTATTATATAAGTCATTCTTTTTTTAGTTATTGTGTTCGATTAAAAATCTATATATATTAATTACTATATGATATTCAATATGCTATTGGCACTGAATGGGCCAATCATATTCTCATTCATAATCTCACAATAATCTAAGTCGGAGTCCATAAAATGCACTTGTGGCTCCACGGTCGTGTGCAAACCTTCGAGCCCCTCGCACGGAGCCGCCGGCACGGCGCGCGGCGGGCACGCTGCCAGCGTCTGCCTACTCGCCATATATTTTTTACAACTGACTTTTATGTGCTATTTTTTCGTCGACTTCACCCCTGCACCAGTCCGCAATCATGTTAAAATTACTATAATAAATCTATGCGATTAATCTCTGCGAAATTTAAAGCATACTTTACTAAAGAAGAAAAGGATAGATGTGACTGCGAGATGCCTTTTAAGAACTTAAGGCTCAGTAAGTTCATGTTCTTCTATCACTCTCAGTGTAAGGCCTGAGTGGACGCCCGGAGCGGAGCGTTCGGCGGGGCGTGCAGCGGGGCGGGCGAGCGTGAGATAGAGCGTCCAGCGAGTGGCCTCAGCGCACGCTCACCGCTCGTGTGAATCGGTCGCATTCACCATGGCATCGACGTCGGACGACATTCTTGATTTCTTTTTAGAAGAGCATTTATGGCTCAAAATGTGTTGTTTTTCTACAAAACAAGATCGTAGTGAAGCAAAAAAAACGGTTTGGAGAATTTCCCACTTTATACGAAACCTTAACATGCAATGGATTAAAAGTGAAAATAAATACTTACTCTTAACGCATGTCATAAAAAATATTTTGTTTAAATTTGAACTTTAATAACTGTTAATAGAGTTGAATATTATGCCTGCCATATATAGTTGCATATGCGGTAAAGGGTTAATTTACCTTCCATTTATTTATACAGTATGTTTTTGTATAAAGTGTGAGATAATAGCCAAAATGCTGGTTTATTTTATATGTCAATAATTATTTGTTTGCTTGACATGACTGCACGCTCTTATCGCCGCTGCAAATCACAAACAGGTTTGAACCTCTCCGCGACGCCCCGCTCGACGCTGCATTGCCCGCAAACTTGCCCGCTCGGCATTCGCTTGGAGCAGCGTCGACTCAGGACACCAGTATGAGTTTCATTTGTTTAACATGCACGCCGCACGCCCCGCCCCGCTGCACGCCCAACTCGAGCGTCCACTCAGGCCTTACACGAGTGAGGAAGTGCGTGCCCGGAAGGCCGATATCATGTTTCTATTTTAAATTTTAATTTATTGTACGTTTAAATAAAAAAAGTAATTAATACATTCCCTCAAACATGATATTGCAGTTTTTCTATTTTTAGCTTTTGTGCATAATTTGTCACAATTTTTTAAAGTGCATTTTAGACCTATGTAAGTGATTTTTTTCTATCGAGCGAAAGTCAAAAACTCAGGTTTCGAATCGATACAGTACCTCGATAAAGGCCTCAAGATTGTTAAGTAAATTTATGGCAGCCGTATTGTGGTCCAAAAAAGCGTTAGAGCGTTACGACTTTTTTTAAACTTCTTTTTTTTTTAACCTAGGGGGCGTCCATAAATTACGTGAGGCTTTTTTGAGAATTTTTTGATCCCCTCACCCCCCCTGGTGAGATTTCGTCATGTTTTTCTTAAGCCGCCCCCCCCCCCCCTCCTAATCTCACGTGAGATTTTTTAAATTTGTGTACAGGCTGTAATCGCGATGGATTATAAAAAAATAAGCAAAACTTTAATTCATATTATTACTTTTATTCAACACTAGCAAAGACTAGTAATTGAGATTTCAGAGTATTGCGGTAGTTGAAAATCGATGCGATAAAATTAAATAATTATAATAAAAAAATACTAATAAATAATAATAATTATAAAAAAAATAATGAATTGATAATAATAATAAATAAAGGTGCATTAATACGTTTAATCTGTATTTTTAGCATATCTAAATTAAAAATTTCACTTTCAGGCCTACATTTCTTTTTTTTTTGTAACAATTTCTGGAGATGAAATTTATAAAAAACTTACACATCTATTGAAAGTGCTTGAGTTTATTTTTCTGCACCGCGATCTTGAAATGTTTTGCACATAGAATCAAATTTATAATATAAATTTATGAAGATATTAAACCTACTTTAAAGAGGAACGCCAGAGTATTTCGGACCTTTCTTTCCTCTGCTTCTCTAAGAAGCTGATTAACTTCATGTTGAACAAGTTTAACCAAATCCTCTTCATCGGGAACTTTTGTTTTGCTGTATTCCATAATTTTACCATTTCTTCTTGACAGCATATTTTTGTCTTGTAGACGTGTCTTTTAACGTAAGCATTATAATATTTTCGGAAGTTCATTCTGAATCATTAAAAACGTCTCTAGAATGGTTATTAAGTGAAATATTTACTCGGGTAAACGAAGCAGGTCAAAACTTGTACGAGCATCGCTATTACTCGGCTCTTTACGCTGCGTCGTTTGTCACACGTGTCGATACGGCTGGTCGATAACTGTTAAACAATCGAAGGGCTACTGTGCTGCTCTGCGGGGTCCCGGCAGATACGGCAAACACTATTTTGTGAAATTTGCTATTTTTTTTCTAAAAATTTTTTTTATTCCGATTCAACTTTACTTCCACGCAAATTTACACTTTTTTCCACTAAGAAAAAAATTACGTGATATTTGCTAAAAACGCCCCTCCCCCCGAGTGAGATTTGGTAAGATTAAGCTTAACCCCCTCCCCCCCTTGAACGCCTCACGTAATTTATGGACGCCCCCCTACTGCACCTTTAGAGAAAAGTGGACGGACGCATTTTCCTCTCTGAAAATTGTCACTAAAGAATATAATTTTACATACGTTTTTATGCAGAAAGGATAAAATGACCAAGGACTCCAGTGCCCGGGCTGGAATCGAACTAGCGCCCTCCGTTTACGCGACTCGTTAATAGTTTAAATACTAGTGTGTCTACTCAAAAACCACGAAATAAAATATTTTCAAATAAAGTAATTGAATTTGTTCTTAGAAGATCAATATGTAAAGATTGAATACATAGGCTTTCTGGCATTGTTTCAGTTTGTAAGTTCATAGTAAAGAATAGAATGTATTCACCCCGCTGTGCTGTCTCTCTATTTCCCGTCACATTAGAACTCGGAGGCCTGGAGCACCCGACAACCGATTTACTATGCTGCCACGTTGGCCGTATGGGGCGCGGTAGACGTATGCATGCACAGTGCATGTTCTTTAGTGCCGTAGGTTCAAAAAATGGAGTTTTTGAAAAATCGTACCGCTTTTTAAGACGACAATACAGTTGCCAAAAATTTAACTAGCAAACTTTTGGGGATTTTCTTTAAGGACTTCAGGGATTCGAATCCTGTTTTTTTTTTTGTGTTTCGCTCGATAGAATAAAAATTACAAACACAGGTTTAAAATACATCTTAAAAATTTGTAACAATTTATGCACAAAAGGTAAAAATATGAAAATTACTTCTAAAAATGCGCAATTTTATTTTTGAGAGCACCCAGCGCTTACTTTTTTCTTATTTAAAACTTACAACTAATTAAAATTCCAAATATGATATCAGCGGTCCTGAGCACGCACATCCCTCTCGCACACGGTTACGGTCAGTGAGAGTGAGAGAAGGACACTAATCTACGGGGCCTTAACCCTTTCAAAGATAATCATCTTGTTGGAAATTGTCACAGCAGTAGAGCTAATAACGCTTATTATACATCTTATACTTTAGTGTATGCGTAGGAGTGCCCTACACAGTAACTAATAATAATCATTGAATATATATCTAGGTATACATTATACAAAACTGTGACCGAGGAAGAACTACAAATGTGCACGTTGTGGAAAATTCCCAAAAGCTTGGAAAAGGATATATATTAGAAAATTTAATGAAATTTTAGATTCTGTAGGCAGAACTGAGATGTTTGTAGATAAAAGGTCCCAGTCACTGGTACAGGAAAGTTCTGGAATGCGGCTGCGAGCCAGAGAAGGCGCAGGTCAATATCTCACAATCCATACCTAAGTGTTCCATTTAGGTTGGTACTAGATAGAATCTACGTTACGCCAGCCTCAATGCGGCCGCCCGCCACTTCACAGTTTCCAACTATCAACAAGTTCTGCCCGCGAGTCTGCCACAGACGACCTACATTTCTCTGCACTGATTATTCTAAGATTGAAGCGCTCAAGCGTCTGTTGGGCTAACGAGCCTATTGTCCATTGAACCGACTCATCATAATGCATATAATATTCAGTTCCCAGTTGTTATTACAAGACAAATAGTTATGTGCATGACCTGATCTCCGGTGCTGATAGCTATAATATTACGGCAGCATTGCTGCGGCCGCTCGCCACTCCATAGTCCTCAACTCGCAACAAGTTTGCCCACGAGTCGGCCACAGCAGACGACCTATTTCTCCGCACTGATTATTCTAGGATTGAAGCTCACAGGCGTCTGTCAGCCTAACGAGGCTATTGTTCACTGACGTTCGAGTTCATCATAACTCAAATATTATTCAGATTATTGTGCAAATAGGCTGTGGCTCTGAACCGAATTCGACTTTTCAAGTACCTACTAGAGCAAGAAGGAAACGGGAAAAAACTTTTTAACTTGTCTGCTTTTTCAGAAAAAAAAATAGATCGTTCAAAATAAAAACGGCCACCACAGGTAGAGTCAGGCCAAGATAAGTTGGAAACGATTTTGATAGCCCGGACAGTGCAAGTATTATTTTAAACGTCAAACTTCTATGAAGTTATGACGTTTACTTAACACTTGCACAGGCTGGGATATCAAAATCGCTGCCAACATAGCTTGGTTTGACTCTAGGTACCTAACCTTTCGAGGTTAAGTGTTAAGCAATAGTCGAGAGATTATGTCTGCCAACTGACTGCTTTTTCTGTTTAAGCATACAATGTTGATGTGTTTAATTTGCGGAGAAATATGTAGCTACAGCTTTACTATTTTACAACGCTTTTTAATAAACGCAATAATTTGCGTGCACAAGTCTGTGACTTGAAAGTGCTTTTTAAAATTTCATTAAATTTGTAAAAAAAACTTGAACGAATCAATTTATCTAAATGAGCTCAGAATTTCCGTGCGTATGATGGAACACAGACTGCTAGTGTAGCCGGCGGGCAAAACTAAAAGTCATAGCTATTTCGTCGCTATCGAATTGAAATTGAAATAATCAGAATACGTCTCCCTGTTCCATGCGAATGATGGCGTCCAGTAAGCAAGTATGGCCAGTCTAAAATTTTGGTTAATTAAAGAGTGTAGGTACATGAGAATATTTTCATAACATCTGTAAACCAATCCATTTTATTGCAAGATAAACTGATTGATTGATCGCAGGACACTTTAGACTGTATCTATTATGTATCTAATATGTATTTATAGGTAGGGACATGAAAAGTACACTACGAGTATTACTCATAAAATAAATGACTGTTTTTACTCCTACTTTTAAAAACACCGTTAACCAGCCAGCCCGTTATATAATATGTATTTTGGCTACGCGGCATATGGCAAATTAAGCCAATCGTTAACGCTCCGTAGCGTAGCGTAGTCATTTCTCTCTATCACTCTTCCATATAAATAAATAAATAAATATTAGTGCGACTGTGACGGTTGCGTTTAATTCGCTACGGAGCGTTCACGTTGGCTACGCAGGCTGGTACTCACAGATCACTCCGCCTCGGGCGGCCCTCTAGGTCGGCGGAGACGAGTCGCGACGGACACGTCACGCGGTATGGCCCGCTGCGCGGCGTCCCCGCCCTGCTCCTGAAACAAGTTCAACCCATTCAGCGCTAATCACGACACGTTGTCGTTTTGCCTTTACGAAGCATTTCCTCTACATACCGGGAAACCGGCTTATCGGCTACGACCGGAGCTCAACGGTGAATGTTAACCCGTTTTAATTTTTGACCCCCATGACAATGTCTGTCTGTGAGATCGTTAGCTCTCAAACGGATAGACCGATTTCGATGCAGTTTTTTTTACGCGATGGCGAGTTTCCTTGCGCTGATTCTTAGCCAAGTTTGATAAATATCAATCTTGTAGTTTTAATAGTATAATAAGCTCTTTTCCAAAATGATAAAAGGCATTTTTGGTATAACATGTTTGATGATTGTTTTCTGTTCACACTTTTTGTATTGCTGTTGATGCCCCAAATAAATAAAATAAAAAATATAGTAAAAATGGTTTAAAATCTTATGATTAGCATACAGGGTTTTATATTTTAATATTGAGTAATTATGTGTTTATATTTCACGTGAACTCGAGCTCTTTCATTTATCTCTTAGTTTAAGCGGCCTAATTCCTTGTACACCGCTTCATCTGAGAAATAAGGCCCGAGAAATAGTAAACCCGGATCTTTTCTAGATTACCCCGGAGACGCGGATCGATTTGAATGACTGCTCGAATGTCGAGTACATATACACCGTGTTTTTATTGAATTCCGTTAACTTCGGGGTATCGGTAAGTACTTTTAAGGAAACTAAATGGCATAGTTAATTTAAAAAAAAAACCTGTTTTTAATTTAATTATTTTTATTTTTGTAAAAAGTAATTAATTGTTGCATATAGCGTTGTTGTAACACGGGCATTACGTTGAACTTAACCAAACAATTGAAAACTGTGACATATCAATGTCATTTCGAACATCAATTGTCCGAGGTAGTACTTACGTTTAGTACCAAATGTGTTAACTCATATTAAACACTAATCAATATGTAAAGAGGCCCTAAGCCAAGTGTACACGCTCGTAAGGGCCTTATAAGATTTTTTTTTATATTATTTCCGAAATGGAATTAATTAGAATACCGGTGTCTTTGAGAAAGTTACGTCAAGTTAGTTATTAACGGAAAAAAAAAAAAACACGGTGTATATTGCGAAAGCCGTTATAAAGGAATTAAACTGTTCATCCCGTACCATTAGGCGGAATACTAAGGTAGAATTCGGCGGAAAACAGCGAGAAGGGAGTAATTTTAAGAGTAAGTTTTTTCTTTTACAAAAAGTTGTCGGTAGAGTGTTTTTTTACAAAAAGTGACCCCACAAGAGATCTACATTTAGATACATATACGTCCTGTTTTGCACGTGAAAATAAAGTAAGGACACTAAGCAGGAAAAATTCGTACATTAACTCGCCTAGCTGTTCGTATCTCTACAGCACGCACGTATTTATATTGTTGTCCCGCCCATAATGCCGGCGGTAAATGACACTGTGCGAGCGGGACACTAATACAATGTTTTGCGATAGAGATAGAAAATGGCGGGTGAACGAAGGACATTCTTCCTTACCTTAGTAGATAATAGTTGCTTTCTCGCAGCCAGTCGGACCTCTGCCTAACAGAGGCGCGTTTACATTGAAGCTGGTGTTCGAATGTTGATTACTTCCGAACGCCGTAATAAAGGACTCGATTGGAGCTTAGACCCAATCACATTCTCAGTTTGATCACAAAGGCTTGGAGTTTGGTTATCGGCAAAGACTTACCCCCTTATTCATAAACGTGTAGTAAAGTTACGACGCCGTTAATCATCGTTTGTCCCTTTCCGACGTATTGGTATGATGGAAAGGGACAAACGATGATTAGCGGCATCGTAACTTTAGTACACGTTTATGAATAAGTGGGAAAGTGTTTCTAGCATAAGCTATGAATTGTCCGTGAACAAAAATTAGTCTTCTATAGGAGATTGAATCTATACGTATTCTCTACAGAAAACTGAGGTTGCTTGTTGAATTTTTTTTTAAACTTATAACTAAAAACTGGGTCAAGTCAATATCTGAGAGATTAATTTTACGGTTTACATTCACGTGTTTTTAGTCACTCGCGCGCGACATATATCGGAGAGCCTAGGTCTCCTTTCTCAAGCACTAACAGTGCGAGCAGCGTTCACGACGGCCGTGCTTCGCGTACATACACAACAGTTAAAATTCGAATATCTGGGAGACCCACATTTGCTCGAAATCCATAAAAGTTTTTGGCAAAAATTTCATTGTTGGTACAAGCTTTTATCGCTCACCGTACTTTTCTTTCCACAGGCAACTAATACTCATCGAGCAAATTCTAAAAATCTCAAACACAATCAGGTTGCGTTGTTTTATCACAGAGTTCCTATGTCCACCTCTTGTCTCCATCAGCTCGATGGTACCATAATATTGCATTGTCACCCGATTTACATATTGTATGCAAATTTTCAGCTCAATCGGAAACCGGGAAGTAGATCAAATTTAACTTGCAAGATTTGATTACAAACAGACAACGGTCAGGTGAAAGTAAATAAAAGCTTGTAAAAAACTCAAAAATGGGCGTTTTCCTACAGATAAGACTAGAACTCTTGGATCGATTATTTTCTCCCCCAAAAACCCCCATATAGGAGATTTCATCGATACAAGAATTGCTCGTTTAAAGATTTAAGACCTTTTAACGGTATAAGATATGGCAAAACTCATGTTGGGAAGTCCGTTTTTTGCATGGCTTAAAATATGCATCTAACGTGACCTAATTCTAACATTCATAGTGCAATGTGGGCGATAAGAGAGTGAAAGCAGTACATGAAGGGTGCATCGCGTGCTACGTGGCCGTTAGCAGCCGGAACTGCAGGCAGCATGTCTTTGCTGACACGACGTGTACATACATACCTACATGTACTACTAGCAACATTCTTAACTAGTCTTCGGTGGCCTTTATGTCTTTGTACGAAGGTTTACAAGTTTTAGATCACAGTGTGGACGATAGTACATCAATTGATGACCCTCAGCCAGAGAAAGTAATTCACAGTGCTGGCTAACACTAGAAATTAATATTTATGTCTCGTACAATCAAATAATTTAAATTCAGCACCATTTCGTACTTTGTCCCAGTGACCATCAATATGAAAGTCGCTAGGGACCTCATACTATTGTCAATGTGCCGAGGTACGAAATGGTACCTGGGTGAATCAACTTTTTTTGTTTTGTTATCCTGTCCCGTTGTCCAAGGGACAACAGTGGCACAGTTTGTTTCAAGAGACGTTGTATGCCGTTCTATTAACATGCTTAGTAGAGGGCCCATTATGGACATTGGTTATAACGACCACAAAAACACAAGTTTGATACATTTAAGTACCATAAAATCAGTATTTCAATGAACTTTTGTCCCCTGGACAACTAATCGTAACCATGGCAACGAGTGACGCTAAAAAGTTGATTCTCCCACCTACTTACATTAATTTTTTTATTTATTAAGTATACCGACCATTTGCGAACAACCGATGAACATTGTGGACGTAACTACCAAATACTAAGCTATTAAATTTTCTAAATGTTTAAAAAAAAATTCACCTCAGCAGCTCGAACAAGCCTACTTTCGTCACACCAGGGAGTGAGACAAGCTTTCGTCATAATGATGATGCCTTTCATTCATGAATGTAAATAAATGTGGTTAACTTTACTTGTTGCACAAATAACTATTGTTTCATTATTTTTGTATTTTAGTGCCTTCGTCGCCTGCCTTAAAGCCTTAAAGCGTGCTTCGTGCCTTAAAGCCGTCGTCCTACAACAATCTATTAGTAATGTATTTAGTCTCCGAAATCGGGTTTATTCAAAATAAAATGTAAATGAAGCTCTCTTTTTAAAGATATTGATTTCCCTCCACGCCTTTTATTTGGTTCAAATATCAGCCTGTTGAGTATTTCTGTTTTACATGCTTACTACTAAGCTAACCATTCGTTTCGGGGAACCAAATTAACTAACTATTAATTACTTAAAACATTTTACTAGAGTTCAACGTGCCCATAATTCGAGAATTGCCTCCGTGACTTTAACCATAACACAGCGGGGCTGTGCTGTGATACCTTAGGACTTTTAACATTTGTAATTTACGATTACTGACGTTTTAAACAACCCTCACTAAGGGATAAACCAAAGTATAATTATTAATTAACAAGTTCTACGTATCAATTTTGACTTCCTATTTTCCTAGATGGGTCGGTGGTACAAGAAATATGTGGCTTTATTATGTTAGGTTTTACCCATGCCTTCGTCTGCGTCGATTTAGTAATTTGGATAGCTTATTTTTTATTCAATCTCCTTTGATTCAATTGATTACCCGTAAAAACAGTTACAGGATGGTTTCTGGGACGCAAACTATCTCTATACCAAATTTCAACTAAATCGGTTCAGCGGTTTAAGCGTGAAGATGAAAAGTTAACAGAGAGATAGACAGACACACTTTCGCATTTATAATATTAGTATTAGTATAGTATGGATATGGATTATACCATAATGCATGAATGATTTAACGCGCCTTACTTCAAAGCCCGGCCCATTAAGTGGACGTTAAAATGGCAAGGAAAGTCGGCGTCGTCGCTCAGGGTAGGAGGCGTCGCATGATCCCATTAACTTCACCCCGAGTTACACGAAATAATTCCGGCTCAATTTTAAGTGCACTAGGTTGGAATTAAGTGATAGCAATTTCATTTCCTTGGAAAAAATAAGTAGCTATTAATTAAGTTATTTTTTAGATTTCTTAGGTTTGACGACCGGTCTGGCCTAGTGGGTACTGGGTTGTGACCCTGCCTATGAAGCCGATGGTCCTGGATCCGAATCCCGGTAAGGGCATGTAAATACATGCCCCAGAAATACCCACGACTCACAAAGGTAAGTATTTAACAAGCCGTTATATCACAGTTAAGATGATTTTAATAAAATCAGGAAAGTACATAGGTACCATTTGGTACGAATGTGTGCGTAAGTACTTTAGTTAAGAATCGACGTATTAAACAACCGGAGGTCCATATGAACATGATTTACGCGTATAAAGTAGTAACAAAGTGCAATTGGACCAAATTTTTTTATCATATCGGTTGAAATATACCTGTTTACTACCTAACTCCTGTAGGTAGGTACTAGGTCTGTATCTAACCCGGATATTACGGGGGCAAGGTGTAAACTGCCATTAAACACGTTTCCCATTACCGGCAGCAAATTAACCCGAGGGATCGAAGCAGCTGCCCGACCGGCAGGGAGGAACCGACTAGCGAATGAATTTTTTTTTAGTCGCACATAGAGGTATATAAAATTTCCTGGATTGAATTGAAATAAAACATATTTTTTTTGAATTGGAAACTAATCTTATTTAATAGCAGTTACATAAAACTGGATTTTGGGATTTGTTTTTATTGGCGGTGGTGGGTGAAAAATGTTTACTCCCATAGAAAGATATTACTTTTTGACAGACTGTTAACTGTCATACATTGTAATTTGTACCTGACTAGCGTGTCCCACACCCACTGAGGGAGTGCCACAGTCATGCACATAGCGAACAAATGCTAGAGACCTTATGGGATCTAGGCGTGAAGGAAATACTCGCTTTTCGTTTTCGCCTTGGTTTTATAAAACACGTCCCAGTAGGGCTACGAAGGTCAACTCTTTGTCGTTTGTCACTATGCCTGTCACGTTCTAACAAGTATGTGAGCGCGAAAGTGACGGACATAGTGACAAGTGATAAAAATGGAACCATGATGCCATCGCAGGTGTACGTTAATGCTTGTGCCTTATTCCTGTTTCTTAGCGACTTAATCCGTGTCGGTTTACGTCATTAGTTTTTTAAGGAAGCTTTCGAGCTAAAGCCACCTCTCTTGATTACAGTTTCCACCCGACCCGCTTTCTGAGCAACCCTTAAGCAAAGCCAGTGGTCAATTATTTCAATAAATAAAAAAGCTAACTGCTCAAAAAATTAATACCCAAGTGCTACTTGGTTTTGGTCTGAAGATATTTCAGCACAAGATTTGAAAATGCACAGTAAAAAAAAGAACACTGTGTTTATCAATATTTCCAGGAATTAAAAAAAAGTAGCATTAAGTAAACGACACTCTAGTGAAGTTTAGTGAAATGTTATTTAAAAATAGATATTAGATGCGCGTCGGCCTGCAGCTTCGAACCTAATACTCATTCTTAATATTGCCCTCCAACCATCCAATTATCACAAACAATGGTAATTAAAGCCAGGGTGATGGCAGTCGTTCATAATTTATTCTGCGACTAGGCCTCAAGGCTCTTTCTGCTCTTTCACATGACAATAAAACATTTACAGTGGCAAGGACCATCGTCACCACCACCATCAGTTTTAGTGAATTTGTATTTGCATAGGAAATGTTTAGTGTATTAGCTATGTAAAGTTACGGCTTTATTGTTGATAAGTCTGGAATTAGACCAGATCGAAAGTAATTATTTTGTAACATATATATTAAAAAGATTAAGTTTTTGAGATACATAATTAATTAGTATCCTTTCAATCCAGGGCCAGATAAGTAGAACTCTATCGCCGCCTTGCAGAAAGCTACAACAGTATCGATTTTATTTACTTTTATTGCGTTTTTTCATTTGAATAGCGCCGTTAAGTATAAAATTTATTTCACAAAGTGCTTTCAGGTATTTCATAAATTGTCTGCGATCTAATTGCCACGAATTCATGTAAATATACGAATTATACGAAAAGGGGTTGATTAATTACCTAGACGCAAATGTAGACATATCTTTTGAGAACTATAGGCTTCTCTGGTTTGGGATGGGTACTAAAATATCGTGTGACGTCGACAACCCACTTTACCACCGATACCTAGTGGCCATGTCCCAAAGCCCCGGACAGAGATCAGACACAATTGTATGGTCAAATGTCTTGAAAACGACCCAGAGGACTGAAAGCCCAACAGTGAGAGCCAAGAGCCAATGCCTGTGAAGGCCGAAAGCTGGGGATTAGTTGTATTCTCGTCGATAGAAGAATCAACAGTTGTGGTATTTGCATCATTCCGATTACTTTCTAATATGACGCGAAGCCTTGTAAGCCAGTGTCAGTTTACTTTTAACGCGGATAAAAACGGGCAAGGCTGTAAAAGCACGCGATGCACACGTCAACGCGTGGCACTGCATTGCTGCATTTGTGTCCTAAGGCCGTGCATGTCACAGCCAAGGATACACGCATATCACATCCAGATTGTACTACCACCTTTCATGCAAGAGGAAATTAAGCTTCACACACGTATTTCGTGGGAGCAAACATTGGGTCAATCAGTGATTTACTCGTACTCGTATCATGAACATGTTGTATTAGGATAATTATAAACCAAATCGGTTTTAAACCTAATGCCAATGAGCTGGCGACTATTTTGTTCAGTCTGTGGTTTTTATTTTGTCAAATCTATAACAAATCAATAGAATACATGTATTCGTATACGTCTTACTGTCTGCGACAAATAAGTTTTACTCTAATGAATCTATTTATTTATTTATTTATTATTTAATAAGCAGGCAGGCAGTTTGACAACTGATATGACCTGTATCCAATATTCATCCTGGTAGAATTCCACCCAAAACCTAATAGGTAAGGGCTCGGTACTTTTCCATCAAGCTTAAACATGGACAATTAGGTAAGTCATGTTCAGATATTGTTCTTGTTATATCTTGTACAATTAGGCGCACAAAAATATATGAACATTATTATGGCCCTAACGATTATGTCAGATATCATATGATGCTTCGACGTGAAAGATTATTGCTGATGACTGTACTGGAAACTGGGACAGTTTTCAGATTCATCATTCAAGTCAGGCGCGCTCGCTCAATAACGCAATTATAATCCGTACATAAAAAGTAAGCAGCGCTCCGTGTGCTGGAGTCAAATTAGATCTTTAAATTCTCAACTTGATGTGACCTTGACTTGACACTGCAGTGCATCACGCTCATAACTTTTAAACCTATAGGTAGAAGGGAGCTGCTGCTGAATAGACCCATTACTTAGTCGCTGACAGACAATGCACAGCCAAAATCATTGAAACTAAGGACCCTGAAACTGAAAAAAATGTATCCTTTAGGTAAATGTTGTGTAGCTGTAGAGTCAAGTGTAAAAATATGGGCTCTTACTCAAAAATATGTCCCATAGCATCTTATTCCAGTGTAATAAGAGCGTAGTACCATATTTATGAGACGATTCTCTCGATACATATTTTTGCAGCTGATTGTACTCAGACGGGACCCGTGACAATAAAACAACCAAGGAAATGAAAGTCCCTAACGAATTCCACACAAACGAAGTCGCGGGCGGAGGCTAGCGTCAAAATAAGAACAGTTTGAAAGTTTACATACCGCTCGTGAGCCGGGGGAAGTTATGAAGTCATGAATATTCACGAGCACGGCAAACATCGCGGCACAACACCGCCTCCCTCGAGATTTAAGCTTTTTCATTACACATAAATGTCACAAATATTAGAGCCTACGTCGGAATGTACGAGTATATAGGCACCTACCTACATAAAATGGGGAGTTATCGCCTCGGGGATTTAGATGAAAAAAGCGGCCAAGTGCGAGTCGGACTCGCGCACCGAGGGTCCCGTATAAACCTGTTGGTATAAATTATTATATGATGTAACTATAAATTTACGGTTTTCGCATTTTTTCCTTTATCTGTGCTATAAGACTATGCTTCGTACCAAATTTCAAGATTCTGAGTTCACGGGAAGTAGAAGTAAGTTTTGATTCCCTTGCGAGTGTCGAAAATTTGCGGAAATTTTCGGCATAAACGGCTGTATCTTTTGTACTGTAGACCTGAGTATTTGATATGATATGAAGCTTATTCTATATCTCTACGGAGGCTTATTTTTGTATTGATCCAGATCAAATTCATAACCTGTTACTAACCTGACACTGTCTTCCCAAGTTAGCTTGGTAGCCAACAACGTAAAATACAAGTCATTTCTAATAAAAATTGTCGCAGACCCCCACACACTCATTCCAGATCTAGAGCAGAGCCCAACTGGGGAAGTACCTCCACCTTACAGAAAACCGCAGCCAAATAACGAGAGGGGGGGGGGGGATTAGGATTGGCAACGCGCATGTAACTTCTCTGGAGTTGCAGGCGTACATAGGCTACGGAGGCTGCTTGCCATCAGGCCACTGAAAGCGCTGCGCAGTCAATTTATAATGAAATAGCTGACGCAGCGTATGCTAAGCCCGTTCCTTTTGCCGCGCTTTTTGCGAATTTTATTAAGTTAATCATTGTATTTTGAGACCTATCTGTTTTTTTTTATTGTGTGGCAATAAATGGGTTCTTATTCTTATTCTTATAGAACATCCAGACATACGAAAGCATTTTTGCCCAAGATGAAATGTAGGCCTTCGCTGACGATCGGTCAATGAGTAAAATAGGAGGTGTATTTTAATTTAACAATCAGTAATGGTTTTGATACGACCTGGACGATCGTCTTGTTGATAGGCGCGTATCTCACGCACGACTTTCAAAATTCAAAATCCAAGGTAGAACCACATTATTGGCTACGACGTAGCTCGTAGCCCCTATGATCGTAGCGATGAATCAAAAGCCGATTGTCAAGAAAAAGCCGACACAACTCGGCTGCGACAGGCATGCTAACGAACGAATGAAACCTGGTGGAAATGATCCGATAACACTCGACCTCGATACTGTTACGTGGAAAGTGGAGAAACTACAGCTGTTCTGTAACAGTTTCAAATAAATACAATGCTTCAAACACAAGCGAGCAGGGTGACGGTAAATAAGTCCGTTGTGCATTATAAAACAATGTGTAAATGTGAACTAAGAGATGTGGAGGCGTTTCTGATTTTGATAATAGGTTATGAAATAGATCTGGATTCGTGTGTGTATAATATTAAGTCAGTGTGATGAAGAAATGTCACTTTCATTTAAAGTGTCTTAAGACCCGATTCGAAGTTTAAGATACGTCAAACATTTGCTATAGCTACCATCCATATCGTATCTTTAGGAAATTTTTGACGTATCTTAAACTTCGAATCGGGCCGTTATTATATTTTACGTTGCCTATCACTCAGCCTATACATATATTGCACTTACTTAACTCATGCTACCAGCGCGCTCAACGCGTTACGTCTACTAAGCGAGCGAAAACGAGGAAAGAGGGTGTACGAACAGAGCACCAGCGTCGGCTGGTCATCATATCCATCACAAATAAATAAATATTATAGGACAATATTACATAAATTGACTACATCCCACGGTAAGATCAATAAGGCTTGTGTTGTGGGAACTTAGACAACGATATGTATAATATGTAAATATTTATAAATGCTTAAATACATAGAAAACTCCCATGACTCAGGAACAAATATTCATGCTCATCACGCAATTAAATACCCCTACAAGGATTTGAACCCGGATTCGGAACCATCGGATTCATAGGCAGGGTCACTACCAACTAGGCCAGACCGGTCGTCACAAATTCAAATCATATTCATAACCTGTTATTACAATTAGAATACGCCTTCTGTTCTGCAAGTGACAGATGGGACGTATTAATAAAATCCTTCATGAACTAGTAGGTATCATAATTATGGCAGAAATAATGATTTATATAAAAAAGCTGATATGTATGGCCCATTCGTGTTACTGTTCCACGGACGCAGCGAATTCAAGCGAAGTGGAAATAAGTCTGATAACACGCGACCTCGATACGGACTCGTTGAGCTCATACCTCATCGCAAAACGCTTGAAGAATGCAAGTTACAAGGAAAGAATAGATGACAATGGTTCCTGTTTAAAAGATTCGTCGTGATGTCGTTTTATGCAGGCAGCAACTGTAGTTACTCGTAAATACAAGCGTGAAAATGACTCTTCTCATTTGATTAAAAAGACTAAAGAGACTTCTGTTGAATATATTACAAGCGTTTATTATAAATACTGATATGCCGTCGATATGTTTCCGAAATTGCTCTCTCTACTCCACACTCAAATTTCGGAATCTTCGCATAATTTTGTAAGCGTACCCAAATTCCATTTCCATTTCTAAAATGAGACTTTCCTTAACTTCATATGAAATTTTCCTCAAATTAAATATCGGAATTTTTTTCAATTATTTTGAAACGTTCCGCAACTTGCACATCAATAATTATAAAACAACCCTTAGGGCGCAATGGGCGCATTAAAGGCGCACTAACATGATGTGGACGTTACTCTCAAGTAGAACAGAAACATTATTCAGAAAAAGCCAATACCTAACCCAGCTCAGCGGCGACACGCTTTCAGAAAGCCGGGTGCTGCAAACATCGAGCGGACTCATTTCAGTACATTGCCCGTCGGAAACCAATTGCGTAAATCTAAGAGAGTTATGCCCGCTGCAAGTGAATGCTGAATTCGAAAGTTCTATGGCGCTTTAGTATAGGTATCCCCATTTGATTATCTACGAGTATATTTGTAGAACAGAAACATCGACACGAAATATCCAATACAGCTCAATAGCGATACACTCTCACGCCGGATGCTGCATACACGAACGAAGCGACGCGAAAATGTGCCCGATAACATATTACCTCGTTACCGACACATCGGACACCATATCCTGAGAAAGCAACATTGTGGCAACAAAATAGCTGAAATGAAACTAAACGAAAGCTTAAAACGGTTAAGGAATTTAATTTCTGAGCCGATTCTGCCGCGTTTCATATTGATTATCACTGATTTATTTTATTTGAAAATGATGTGACAATGTAGCTACTACCTGTACCTACTAAGTGGGAATACAATTCCTTGACTGTATGGTATTATGTTTATAATTATAACTGAATAAATGTATGGCTCCGCCAGTTTGAAAAAAATTAAGGACTGAATTGACGAAAAATTATATTTTACCATCATGAGAATCGGTTGAGAATTGCGACTTTTAGAGAAGAACGTCCGGGTCAGCTTCGCTAACGCTCAGTCAATTAAGTGTAACCTAATCTTCTGTGCGCTAGTAACTACCATTAAGCTTTAGAGAGCTCAACGATGGGAGGGAGGGTCTGGAGCCTCTGGAGTTGCAAGCGTACATAGGCTACGGAGACTGCTTACCATCAGGCGGGCCGTATGCTTGTTTGCCACTGACGTAGTATTAAAAAAAAGATATGAGCCCTAACAGCAATAACCCAATAAAGCCTACGTACGTGCAGAACTCGCGAAGATTCTATTCGTTCCCTCACTTCCCTCGTTACACTAAATCCGATGACTATATATCCCGTGCAAAAAATTGGAAAATGATTACGGAAGATGTGTAATGAACCCTCGTGGACGTCAGCTGCCGTTTTGTTGGTTGGAATAGGAACGGTAACCACTTTATACCTACTACTGGTTGAAGTCAAGAAGTTTTATTATGAAATTTTCAAACTGCAACTCTGAAGTCGTGGGGTTTGAATCTTCAAACCAACCCTGGTTTTTTTTTTTTTTTTTTTGACTTTATTTGTGTACGATATTTCGTAGTTACCAACTACTTTTATGATGAAGAAACATACGAAATAACAAAAACATTTAAGACAACTACTACAGAAGTTCCATAAAACTTATTGGTACGAGCTAGGTTTCGAACCAAGACCTGTGGTATGAAAGCAGGCGTTACCGCTCGTCTACCAAAAGCTTATAATGTATCTCGTAGATACGGTCACGCTTCATGAATTGTTGAGCCATCTAGGGTTCTAGCTAAATTGGACATTCCACAGCATTAGTATTGAACAACAAATATAGCTTAGACCCTAAATAGCTAAACAATCACAAAGCGTGATGGTACATTAAGAAATCTTATTGCGGTATGTTCCGTCCGTCTCTGGTATACTGTACCTAAACACAGCTACAGAAGTGCATTCCCAGTTTATGAATGAATTCCATTCCATTCGTTCGCTTTTGCAGCCTGCTGTACCTAATACGACCGTATAATGTACAGAACATACTCACGCATTTCATATTTAATATCAGCAAAACAGAGAATAGAGCGGCTGAAATTTCATTTAAGCCGAGTGCTTATTACACTTTGTGCGGCATTCTGATTTATCGCGAATTAAGTTTGTTTGCCGCGTCATCGAAATGCCGAGTAAATTGAATGAGCCCACTTTATCGCTGTTGTCGGATACAACGTGAAAATGGCAATTTAACTTTTTTTTAGGCTTTTTTGAGGCGGTTAGTGAAGTGAGTAACTTTTTACACAATTATCAACAAAGGCGGTGACAGAAACTTGTAAAGTTTTTTTTAATATTCTATCAGTAGTGTCATATATACGTATGAAACCAAACTTATTTTTAACGCACAGTAAGGCCGATTTTAATCGTTTTTTATTTTTATATTTCTACAAGGGGGCAAAGTTGTTGTTTAAAACTCTCGTGCTAATATTGATACCCGAGCAAGCGAATGATTCCAAAATTGCGAAGAGAAAAACCACGAGCGTATTGAGTGGTTCGAAAAGTGGAATCTTGAGCGATGCAAGGGTTTCAAGACACGAGGGTTAAACAAATTTTGCCACCGAGTGAAACGAAAAAAATTCACCACACCTACGCAAGGAAAAATACTAACTGTAAAATATTAAACAGAATGAAACCAAATCAATGCAAAATGAATGTTATTATATATTTATTATTCAAAATCATAATTTAAAATCAATTCTACCAGCCAACACAAGGAAAAAAGTAATATTTATGTCTATGAGGGAAACAATAACTCAAAATTTGCATTTGAGTACTTTGCCACACATGTGGATAAAATGCTACTTTCTCATCGGTTATTGGCCAATCAAGAGACGAGCCTGTCTTTACCAGCTAGTGTGGTGAAAACTAAATTACCTAGGTACCTAACCCGACCATAAAATAATAAGTTGTTTTTTTGTAGGTAATATTTACAAATAATTCCTGACTGTAAGGATACGTGCTAGCTAGCCGACGTGAGGTGTAGCTCTGAAGTGACGCACGGGCTCTGCCTACTCATTCAAGGCACTAACAAACAAACGTAGTCCAAAACCAAAAAAGCTACCAGCGCAAACCTTAGCCTTACTAAACGTATTACATCTTTACGATTCAGGATTCTAAATTAAATAAGATGTGTGAACCGCTAGCCTTTAATTAATCCAAATACGTATCATTATCTTCATTAGCCGCTTCGCCATTCAAATACTTACTCGTACCGTAGGTTACTATTTTATTTTTATCAGGTGGTACTATTTTATTAAGTACCTAATAGGACAATAAGTACTTAATAGTCAACGGACTAGGTACAACGAGTATAATTTGAGCGGCGCAGTTCTTGGGCTTAATATTTTGATCAATAGAAGAACAAACATAAAAATCCCTAACGTTGATAATAATTGGTTCATATCGAATTTTTTGGATGATACTCGTAAAACATAGTTCTGTTGTTCTTCGAGACAGGAAAAGGGTTGAGTGCTTTTATTGTACCTATCTTGTCCTACCTGGTAACCCAACCTACCTATATAAGGGAAAACCCATGGCGTGCAGAACGCAAGCAGGCGAAAGGCTTCCTCATTTCGTTCAACGTAAATTCCGAAGACTTTCGTGTCGTAGAAATACTGACTTAGTACTGTCAGGGAAAGTTTGCGAATAACTGTCACATAACTCAGTATTTGGCGCGGTCGTTTTAACATAAAGCGAAGCTTTTCTAGAAATGCAACTACATTAATAGCTATGATAGTAAGTCGGGTCATCGGAGCATGAATAATGGAAGATCATTGATTGTTATTGTAACCTTGAGGTAGGTAATGGGATCCCGACATGGGTACGGAAGTTAACTGGTATTTGATGATTATTGATTCAATGTTTGCGGGTGTCAAGGTTAACGCTAATAACAAAATAAATAATGCGTACGTAATATAGGTACAAGCTCGTTCTTAGTAAATTTTTGTAACAATACTGCTTTTCTTCATGTCCGTCGGTCTTTCCTGTATGTCTGTCCATGTCACGACCGAGAGATTAGTAAATATTAAAATGCTGTAATTTTGTATAGATATTAGGATTTAACACATGTTATAATAAGTATGTTAGTCCCGCTGATAAACTTATAAAATAAGATCTCGAAAAAATTGTAGACTCCCAAAATGTTGAACACATAATGGTAATATTTTTCAATGCCTACTTATATAGGTAAATACTGATCGTGAAAAGACAGGTCTTTCAATATTTCTACATTAAATTCCAGTATCCAACTCCAAAAGGTCGGACCACTCAGATGGCATAGAAACCTTTCAAGGTAATGAATAAGTAACTATATAATTGCCTAATGGCACGTCACACCACGTCCCGTGGCTTAACAGCTATACTTAAAAGGCCACAGGCCTAGTTTCGGAGAACTTATTTTGTTTAAGGACATTAACGATCCCCAGGAGTACAATAACGCGATGGCATATTGCCAGCACGTTGCAGCTAGATAGTATCTTAGTAGGTGCCACGTGGTATTTATATAAGGAACAACATTCCTAAACTTTCTGTGTCGCTGTGGGGTCTCCCCTGATAATTATGATTTTCAGGTTTTAGGAACACTTTTAGGGGCAAAAAAGCTTACTGGTCGCCTTATAGTAATATAAGCGATGACCGTAGCTTATAAGCTACGTCTAATCCATATAATATGTCAGACGCATGTAACTTTACTCTCACATTTGCTGCCGACCCTTTCAAAACCCTGCACACTCAATTTTTATATTCGTTGGGAATCGTCAAAATCATTATTTGACTCTCCTCAACCAACGACCAATAAAAATATACATTGACAAGTTGGAAAACGGCAGGATATTCACCCTGAGAAAGTACGGCGTAATACCATGTCCATGAGTGCGCTGGGTGCAGGGTCACTGTGCACTATCGACCTAACAGTGTGCTGCGCTTCCCATACTTACGCCCGCTTGCACACCCCCTTATTACGACATCGCGAATGCATCCACTATTCATGAACTTACGGACAAAACGGCCAGTTACGAACTGTAGGTAAATAATGCAAAAGCTTCTCTGTTAAATTTAAAGTACACAAAAAAAACGAGTAGGCAAGCAGTTTTAGAATTATTAGAACTTACGTAAAAGTTTCAAGATTTCCGGTGTATCAGCTAGCAGTGCAGCTTGCAGCGCGGAGGAGCCCTAAGTGCGTATTAGACGGCACGCTCCACGGCTCGCGACCAAAACAAAAGCACACTCCGATATATCGATTGCAGAAGCAACAGTTTGCCGCGAGCGGTGATCGCGATTCGAGAGCGGTTTACTGAGAAGCTAGCCGGGCGATTGGAGGTCGTAGGGCTGTGGAGGCCCTGTGGAAGGCGGGAGCCGCTGGCCGAGGACAGCAGCGAGCGTGATACGCGTGCGATCCCGGAGCGCGACTCAGGCGTTCGGTGCACCGCCCCCGCGCGCCTCCACGAGCCGCACGCACCCTCACCGCGCATGTCCAACCTTCACTACCCACCTACTCACATTTGTTTTGCTCCGATTTCCGAAGACACATTGATAGCACAATCTGCACTAGGATTCAGGATTATCGAAAGATCAATAAGTACTTACATTCTTTGTATAAGCTTCGACTGCACCATTGCAAGTTGAAATATTCAACACGAACAATTTAAAATTTTTTTGTACATTTATTGATAATTTAATTAACACGTCACATGAAAAAGTTGAAATAATTCAAATTTCGTGCCTAATCACCATGACATTAATCATAAACTATTTTTTTTTTCTTATAACATACAATGTTATCGAAAATACCGAAAACAATTCGGTACTTTTAATTAATTAATCCCAATGGAGCAATGGGGCTATGAGATAAACAGAAACATTTAATTTTGTTTTATCATAATAAACGGTTAATAAAAAATCGATACTTTAAACTCATGTGTTGCTATACCGAAAATACAAAGACAATATAGAACGCAGCTGTCAGTCGCAGTCGATCAGTTGTCAACCGATTGTCAAAAGGTGACAGTCGCAGTCATGGCCGAGTTGATTGCGGTGCCGTTGAAGAAGTCCGCGGACGTAGAACTGGTAAAACCACTGCGGAATCTGCTGCAGAATACATATGAGGGCGCGGAAGACTGCACGGACTCGCTGACGGAGCTGGCGCGGTTGCGCTCCGACGCGATATGGAAGGTGTACGACAGGGCCTCGCTGGACGTTCTCTACAGGTACGTAGATGACTCATTTATCGCCATTGAATCATTATTTATTCCTATTGCGCTATTTTTTAAGTAAATTAGTCCGGTTTGTGGGTTTTTTGCAATAGAAAGGTGTTGATAAACATGTGGTTTATGTGTCATCGACCTTGTAAACAAAGGGCTGTGTAGGGCGCAGTCGCGCGCGTTGTTTACGTGTTGTGTTGTGTGCGCAGCTACTACGACCAGCTGGCGTCGCTGGAGGAGAAGGTGCCGCCGCAGGAGGTGCAGATCCCCTTCAAGTGGAAGGATGCCTTTGACCGGGGATCTCTCTTCGGGGGAAGAATTAGTCTTAGTAAGTTTACAAACACTTCTTAATAAAATATATTGCTTGCTTGTAGGTAAAATATTTCACTTTTATCAATTACTCCTCTAAAATATAATAGCATTTATGTCTAAACTAATCCTTATATTTGTATTTCTTGTTTGGATTGTTACCTTTTTCAATATCATGACTATGCTGATGTGCATGAAACAATGCCATCATTAATAAAGTAGACTTGTGAGTAATGAGCACTACCGAGTTGACAAAATTCAAATCAAATTGGGTTAGTGTGTGAGTTGTTGACACAGTTATAGTATCAACTAAGCAATTTGACTATTAATAGTTACCACTTTCTACATTTGTTTTATGTACCTGATTGTGAATGCCATTTGCTATGTATACTTATGAAAAATTACATAGTGATACTAATTACAGGTATTAAGGTTAACTATTTATTTTAGTTAAATATGTAATTTAATACTATCCTCCCAAATATGATTCATTGTAACCAAAGTGGGTTTTAAAACAGTAATGACTCACAACATATTTAAAAATAAGACAGAATCATTAGGTACCTGCTGAGAAATGATTAGTTTTGTTTGCAACCAGATTACTTTAAGAAAACAGTTTATTTGTGAAACCAACACTGACATTTATTTTCTAAAGTCTGCCCCGTAATATATATTATAAATATATGCAATATTACTAATCCAAACACTCTTACAAGACCATTAGTTTATTATTTATTTAACACATTGAGTACCGGGAACCTGCTTGGCGGGTTCTCTATTCGTAGTCGGTTTCCTCTACAAAGCGGGAAAGCGCTGGGATTGGTTCCAAGCATAGCGCTACAAAAATGTTGGTAGCGAATGTGTTAAATAAAATATAATAGTGGACCTTGTCTTTGTAATAAGGGGAAGGATTTTAACTTAATGTGAATCCCGAAATGATATGTATCAAACAAAAGCAAAAAGAGTAGAATCAACTTATATTGATACTTTTGATTATCAAGACATGATCGAACTTCCTTCAACTGTTTGTCTCTGTATGCAGGGCCGGATTTAGGGGAGGGCAACCAGGGCTACTGCCCCAGGGCCTCCACAAAAGAGGGGCCCCCACAATAGAGAATTTGGAAAATTTACCATTTTATTTGGAAAAAAATTGGGGCCAGGGGGCCTCCACTCCTTTATTGCCCGAGGCCTCCAGACCTCTAAATCCTGCATTGTCTGTATGTATACTTGTAAAGTTGCAATAATATCTTCTTGTTAATCATATCTGAATGCCTTTTGATACATTTGCCATAACAATATGTGTGTATTGCAGCTGTCAGCTCGCTGTCATATGAGCATGTGTGTATCTTGTTCAACATCGGAGCCCTGCAGAGCGTGCTGGCCTCCCAGCAGCCGCTCGATACCGAGGACTCGCTCAAGCTGGCTACCAAGCTGCTGCAGGTATGAAACAGAGGAACATCTGTAGAACTTATTCCCATCTGCTTTTAATCTACATGTTTAAAGAAAAAACAAACCAATTGAATTGTTCTATGTCATCATCATGGCACGGTCAAAAAATGTCAAGCTTAAAAATCTTACAATATTAATCTATTTAGGTTTAAAGGCAATCCTACACAAATCAATCGAGTCTGACAGTAAGCTCAATATGGCTTGTGTTGTGGATGCTAGACGAACTAAACAATAATGTATCTGATAGACAAATACATAAAAACATCGCTAACAAAGAACAAATATGCTCATCACAGAATTTGATACCCTTACTTTGTAATCCAAGATATTTCAGAGTCACTTGACTAAACTAAGAGACCGTCAAGCAACTATTTTATATAGCGCATTGTTTAACTGTGTGGGTAACACGTACAAATGACTGGGAAACTCTTACTATTAATGAATTAGGTATGATAACGTAAGATAAACAAAATTATTTATATACTGTAACGGTCAATCAACCTTTCCTGAAGTTAAGTATATGAAGTTTGATTGGAAATATAACAATCCTGGCCATGCTGACATGATGATATCTTAATCCTGCTCCTTCTTAATGTCACTTTGTTTTTACATATTTAATTTTATGTGTTAATATTTTTGTATGGTAATATATTAATGTATTTGTTTTTCTTCAGTAAATACGTAATAGAAATCGATACTTTATATTAAGTCAGTCTTTACCTATTACGGAACAATGGTGTTCCGGACATTTGGGAGACGTGCGCGGAGACAAAGCCTACACGTTGTCGAAATCGCAAGTCAAAACTTATAAAACAACGTAGACCTATAAAATTGTGACCTATTTAGGCTCTATGAGACATGTCGCGCGAATGACTTATAAGTACGTAAGTTAAATATTAGTATGATTCACGACAGATTACATTTTATTGTCTGAACAGAGTGAAATGGAGTCGCTAGAGCCGCCAAAGATAAACAAAATACACATAACTGTACAGATCGCTCTGAGACGACGCCACGCTAATAAATGTGAGCTCACTCGCTAATGGACAGGATTTACTGACTCGGATGTCATTCACACCCATTGACAACATGTTATCTTTAGAAAAGATAAGTACCTACTCTTTAGAACTTAAGTCTCTCAGTAAATCTCTCTTTTATTACCAACTTGGCCCTTATCTATTCCCGTTGACCCTTGAACTTATGAGTGGTTATCTTAGGCACTTGTTCATAAAAAGCGTATTTATAAATAAAGACCTTAGTGTGAGTATGAACTTTACTAAGTTTTACAAGAATATGCTCTTAAAATATTTTAGTATTTTGAGACCAATTAAGACGATATTTCAAGTCTTTTGAGTGCGTGATTGAAAAGAACTCGTGTCTTATAATATGGACTCCGACATCCATTTTAAAGTCATTCTTTACAAATCAGACACTTGTTTTTTTCTTTGTTTAAACTTTGAAAACACGTTTTATTGCAGTGTTAAATGCGTGTAAAAATGTGTTGAAAAGTTTTAAATCTGTTTTAGAAAATAGTTTCTACTCTAGGGCCATGTAATTTTACTACTGGTGTACAATACAGTCGTTATATCGCAGATATATCGGAGCGGCCGTGGTGCTCAATAATATCTGAGCACGCACTCAGCGCCATGTAAATAGAGACGTATTCAGATATTTGTGAGCACCTTGGCTGCAACGATATATCTGATGGCGACTGTACATCGTAAATGCCTAGTATGAAGATAGTGGTAATTTTAGTACAAGCTGATAAGTTTTCAAAGCTTTCTTCAACTTCTTCAACATTTATTCAGCAAATAGGTCACAAGGGCACTTTTACACGTCAAGATGGAATTTAAATACAAGCAAAAACAAGCACGACAACAATTATAAAATACTTCTTCTTCGTCCTGCCCTTTTCCCATTATTTGGGGTCGGGTCTCCTCACTCTTCTGCGCCAGGCTAATCTATCCTGGGTTGTTTTTTCAGGCAAATGGGCGTCCTTGAGGTCTCTTTGTATTTTTGACCACCAGGTTAGGGGCCGGCGGCCTCTACCTTTCTTTTGTTCTGGCAAATCTAGTGCAAGCTGTACCACATGGTCCTCACTTCTTCTTTTGACATGTCCGTACCATCTGAGACGGTTTTCGGTGAGTTTCTGGGTGATTGGTGCGACTTTAAAGCTGCCTCTTATATATTCGTTGCGTACTTTATCGAGTCGAGTCACACCTCCCGCCCATCTCAACATCTTCATCTCGTTGACATGTACCTTTTGCTCGTGAGTTCTTTTCACTGTCCAGCATTCGGATCCGTACAGTAGCGCCGGGCGAACCGCAGTCTTATATACTTTGCCCTTTACTTTTACGGGCACACGAGGGTCACACAATACTCCAGTGAGTGTTCTCCATTTTTGCCACGCTACATTTACGCGGTGAGTGACGTCGTCATCCACGTTTGCGTCTGATGTTAGCATGGATCCTAGGTATTTGAACTTTGTTACTGTTGGAATGGGTGTTGTACCGATGTGTATAGTCTCAACCTTTGTGTTTCCACTGAAGGGACATTTCAAATATTCATCAAACAATTATAAAATACAATTCATTGAAAATATAATATCTTACAACACTAAGCGCGCAAAAATATCTGTGACAGTTTTATTTTAAGAGCCATAAGAAGCGTATATTATTACATTTTACTGACCTAGCCTAATACATTTCATGTTCTGCGTTTCTTTTGTAGAATGCGCTGCAGCCCTCGTAGTCGCTTAATTGCTACTAATTGAGCTTAGTTCATGTTAAGTGTCCAGTGACAGGCAAGTGATTCATGTAAGGCGGAGTGCTTTGTGACTTGCACTCAACAATACAACAGTTACAACAGTGGGCACAACTTAAAGTAAAGAATACTACAAAACATGTATATTTTGACACTTGATTGCCTGCAGGTACTAATCGGCATCAAATAGGTTGTGAGGTGAAAGCCAAAGTGGCTTAATAATATGTCAACGCATCCTCATACCTGTGGTATCAACGGTCGTATCGCTTTACAATCTTAGTCACTCGGAAAGCGATTTGTAAATAATTCACCCAGAAATTAAGTCATGCGAATTTCTTGTTTATTGAACCCCCCCCCCCCCCCCCTTCCTAGTCACATTTGGCAAACCCCTCCTCCCTGGATAAAAGAATATTAGACATTTTATAATATGAACCCGAATAGACATAAAAATTACATGAATAAAAACGATTATCATTGCAAAAACTAGTTCTTTAACTGTACAGCGAATAAAAAAAATACTCAAAACAATTTTCGGTTTTCGATGAAGTTAAATTAACGACACAATGTTTGTAACAGCCTACAGCCCCCTCTAATGGCACATCATGTCATATTTTCTTGACCCCCTCCCTTCCCCTAAACGTGTGACGTGATTAAAGGATGACTCCTAAGGGATTGATATTTGGCAGCAAGCTGCGGGCGTATTCTCGCACTTGAAGGCAACAGTGATGGGGGCCGTCCACCAGGAGCCCACTCCCGATCTTCAGCCCGACACACTACAAGCCCTCGCTTCGCTCATGCTCGCCCAAGCACAAGAAGTCATCGCCTACAAGTGCATCCGAGGTGAGTAGCGTGTGAAGACCTCAACACTATAATGAAGCAATGGCCGTTTATTAAGAGCATCTGACCTTCAGCCCGACACACTACAAGCCCTCGCTCGCGCGCTCGCGCCATCCGAGATATATAGCGACCTCAACACGGTAATCGCCGTGCCGACCGACCATATCTCCTGTCAGTTTTTTTGTCCCCAATACGCTTGCAGTCTTTTAATCACGTATTTCTTACGGTAATATCCAATGAGCGGAATTCTTTATAGCAAAAATCAAACTGTCAGAGGCATTGACCTAACTGTTTTATCGACTTATCGATGTTACGGAATAATATCGCATTATATAATTATCGCATAATCAACTTAAAAGATTATTCTGTAACATTTGACCTCTTTGATAAGCAATTTGCATCTCCATGTTAAAGTATAGAGTCCGAATATTCAAACAAATTTGTCCATCCGTACCATTGCCTCCAAAACCTATTATAACTAGGTGGGGCACATGGCTTAATGCAGCTATATATTATGCAGAAAATTTGGAATGTATTACAGAAGTAAATTCAAACTTAAATTCAAAAGAGTCGGCTGCAATAAGAGAAGCAAAAAGAGTACTTAAGCACAATAATTTGAGAAATGATCTGTTGTACATAAAAGAAAGTTATGGCATTTTATGTGAAGCAATAATCAAATTACAAACATCCTGTTTATCCTTATTAGACTCTCTTCTAATACTTGACCAGGAGAGAACTATTCTAAATTAGTGTGGATCTCACACAGTGCAAATAAAACTTGAAAAAGTACTAGATAGAATTCCGGACTACGACAAGATACGCAAATATGCTGATTTTATAGAAAAAAGTAATTACAGCCAAAACACTGTTATCGAGTACTACAAATATGCTCCTGTTACTTCAACTGAGGTAGAACGCTCGTTTTCATCTTATAAATGGATCTACAATGAAAAAAAGGAGTAATATGAAAGGTGACAATATTGAAAAAATAATGACTATTTTCTTTTACTACAGGGAAGATGAAGAAAACATATTTAGTACAATTTAGATTTCGACTCTGTTATTTTGAATGAAGATTAGTTACCTACTCTTAGCAATATTTGTTTTTAATTTTTCATGATAAGTTTCATATAGAAAATTTAAAATAAAAGTATTTTCTGTTTTATTCTTTACTATTATACTAAAATACAGCGGCGGTCAGCTAATTAGGGACACCGTTAATTTGTTTGTATCTATATCCAAAAGCCTAATTTCATTACTTTAACTTTGTTTCGTTAAGTGACAAATATTTATCGATAAGTCGATTAAACAGTTAGGTCAATCCCTCTGACAGTTTGATTTTTGCTATGAAGAATTCCGCTCATTGGTAATATCCAATTAAGATATTTTAAGTCCGGTTAATCATGAACAGAATTAACCAAACGCGTTTATAGAACTCGCTTTACCTCGCCGGGCTCGCCATATCATAATAATAATATACTTGTTTGGATTGATTTCGTTATTTATTAAATGTTTGTACAGATGAGATGAAAGAGGGCATGGTGGCGCGGGTCTGTGCGCAATGCGAAGAGCTGTACACAGACGCGCTTCGCATGATCAACCGAGAGCCACAGAGAGCGCTTTTTGACCGCGAGTGGTCCGCCATAGTAAGTGAAAACAGACCTTAAAATAACAAAAATACGTTAAGTGTACACTGTCCTGTGCGTTATCAACGACGACAATGTGGACTTCCATATTATGAGAAAACCAACCTTTTTTTTTGCTACTTAAGGTTCATAATCCAATTATCTATCTCGTCAACCGCTCGCTTGGGTGTCCCAAGTATGCGTATTGCGTACAGCTATCAAAAATAATATAAATAGCTAATTTGAAAAATCTATTATTATTAAATTACACTCAAAAGTCATTGTGATACAATATCCTAAATTCTTCTCTGTACAGATAACAGCAAAACAGATGGCGTTCCGTGGCCTGACCCAGCTGTTCCAGGGCATGATCTGCCGCACCAACAAGGCTGTAGGCGAGGAGATATCTCGTCTTCAGGTTGCCGTGGAACAACTTAAGGGAGCTCTGGGCAGGCTGCCACAGGCGCCTTTGCTGTCGGAGCAGCTCACCAAGGCCATGAGGTAATTTTCCAGGCTCTGCAGGAATAAGAGGCTTCTCCAGGTGGATGCGGAACACCTTGGTCAGGCTGCAGGCGCCCTTACAGGAGCAGCTCACCAAGGCCATGAGGTGGTCCAGAGTCGGTAGCAACAGAAGACGTCTCTAGGTGTATGGGACAGTGCTTCACCTGGATAGACTGCAGGTACACCTGTAGGTGTAGGAGTAGTTCACCAAGGCCACAACGTAATGTACTAGGGTCTGCAGTAACCAGGCTGTACAAGGAGACCTCTCGTCTCGCTGATCTATCAAAATCCCAGAAGCAAATGTCAACTGACTCCTGCATTTAATTCTGCTAACTGAACTTTCTTCTTTAGATTCATCAAAAAGTCTAGTTATATGTGTCCAATTTTTTTTGAGCTTGACTCAGTCTAATAAAACTGTTCTATAAAAGTCATTGTTGAAATGTTTTTAGACAGATTTTCACTTGACCAATTTTTCCGTCAACAGATTCCTCGCAGAAGCCACAAAAGACAACGACTTCATCTACCACGAGCGCATCCCCGACGCGCGTCAGCTCGAGCCCGTGTCCCGCGCCGCCGTGGCCAAGGCGCTCCCTCCGCCCGCCCGCTGGGGCCCCGCGCCGCCCGCGGGGCGGGACCTGTTTGCGGCGCTGCTGCCGGCCGCGGCGCACCGCGCGCTGCAGGCGGCGGCCGCGAGGAGAGCAGAGGCGGTCAATGCTGAGGTCAGTACAGTACACTCGTCAGACATGTTCGCGGCGCTGCTGCCGGCCGCGGCGCACCGCGCGCTGCAGGCGGCGGCCGCGAGGAGAGCAGAGGCGGTCAATGCTGAGGTCAGTACAGTACACTCGTCAGACATGTTCGCGGCGCTGCTGCCGGCCGCGGCGCACCGCGCGCTGCAGGCGGCGGCCGCGAGGAGAGCAGAGGCGGTCAATGCTGAGGTCAGTACAGTACACTCGTCAGACATGTTCGCGGCGCTGCTGCCGGCCGCGGCGCACCGCGCGCTGCAGGCGGCGGCCGCGAGGAGAGCAGAGGCGGTCAATGCTGAGGTCAGTACAGTACACTCGTCAGACATGTTCGCGGCGCTGCTGCCGGCCGCGGCGCACCGCGCGCTGCAGGCGGCGGCCGCGAGGAGAGCAGAGGCGGTCAATGCTGAGGTCAGTACAGTACACTCGTCAGACATGTTCGCGGCGCTGCTGCCGGCCGCGGCGCACCGCGCGCTGCAGGCGGCGGCCGCGAGGAGAGCAGAGGCGGTCAATGCTGAGGTCAGTACAGTACACTCGTCAGACATGTTCGCGGCGCTGCTGCCGGCCGCGGCGCACCGCGCGCTGCAGGCGGCGGCCGCGAGGAGAGCAGAGGCGGTCAATGCTGAGGTCAGTACAGTACACTCGTCAGACATGTTCGCAGCGCTGCTGCCGGTCCTATTTTAATCTAGCTTACAATCCTTTGCTTCGCTCTAAAAGAAAACCGCACAGTACTAAATCATGTAAATTTCCAGGTGAACAAGCTCCGCGAAGCCACCCAGCTCCTCAACAGCATCCTCGCCTCCCTGAACCTTCCTGCCTGCGTCGAAGAGCAAGACTCCGGAGAATTACCCGAGTCTATCCGAAGCAAGGCGGCCGCCGTACGTGCGGCCGGCGGCCCGGGAGCCCTACGGGCGTTGATGGAAGAGCTACCACAACTGCTGCAGCGGAACAGGGATATTTTAGACGAGGTAGATAGATAGATAGATTTATTTATTGGTACTAATCATACACGGTAATTGTTAACGATGTCTCTGTATGCCATGGAAGCAGAATGTATGTCGAGATATATAACAAGTAACCATCCTAGCAATCAATTAATTATGTAAGTATGTTTTTGTACGCCGAAAGGCAAAACATAGTGAAACAATTATTAACTAAACACCTCTCATATGATGTACCTATGTTTTACAAAATAAACACTTTTGACTTGACTTGACTTGACTTGAGCATCTCGGAACCTGAAGACTCCTGAGAACTGTGCGAGTACGGGCGTTGATGGAGGAGCTATCGCGACTGTTACAGCAAAACAGGGACATTATAGACGAGGTAAGTATTCACGGTGGCTCTGTCTGCTACGGAAGCAGAATATATGTCAAGATAGACAACAAGTAAACATTCTAGCATCCCTGAACTCCGCTTGCGGTCCGTCCAGGGTTGACAAGTTAAAGCGCACGGTGGCTGTGTCTGCTACAGAAGCTGACATTAAACAAAATTCCATCTGGCGGCAACCTCAGGAGTTCATACTCCTCCTCCAAAAGCTCATGCAAGATGGCTTTTACACTTGCTCTAATACCGAATTGAACTTTTTACTAAAGTATGATTGTCTTCACAGGCGGAACGCATGCTACGCGAAGAAGAAGAAGCGGACGCGGCGCTCCGCAGCCAGTTCGGCGCGCGCTGGGGCCGCACGCCCTCCCCGCAGCTCACGGAGGCCTTCCGCGCCAACGCGGCCAAGTACCGGCAGATCATCGACAACGCCGTCCGCGCCGACAGCATCGTGCAGCAAAAGTTCGCTCAACATAGGGAGGTTAGTCGGTACTATTCAGTAGACCACATTGAAAAACTCCGCGCATTAGCGCAAGCCGCTAAATAAAGACAGGTTATCGATAATTTTGTGCGTACAACGACAGTTCTGAATGATTCAAGGTTAGTACTCGTGAACAAGATGCATGTAACTGCATCGAAATATCGGAATCTAAAATAATACAAAAGGTAATCACGGTCACTATCCCGGTCGATATAAGAGCTAACGAGGTAGAAGTAGAGAGAGGTAAAAGAGTTAACGAGTCCACTTTGCTGACTGCCTACCATGCATATATAACTTCAACACTAAGATATGGCCTCATGTTCTGGGGTAATTCTAGTGATCGCGAGGTTGCCTTTAAGTCGCAAAAAAATATATGTTTGATGTGTTTGTAGATTACCGTCAATGGAAACTCGTAAACCACTATTCATTAAGCTCAATATACTAACCTTGCCTCGTCTTGTGCAGCAGAATTTCGCTCAACGCATTACAAGGAGGGTAGTATAAGTTACAAGTAGTGAATCTTTTGGTACCAAATTATCTAATACAATTTGTTACACAAGTTTTGGACCAACTTGGTTGCCGTTGGTTTGACTACATTTTATTATATAATTTTGAATGATTCGTCTGTTTCCCCAGGACATCGAGCTCCTCGGGCGCAGCGACGGCGAGATCACCGCCGGCGTGCCCGAGGCGGCGGGCGGCGGCGGCGGCGCCGGCGCCGGCTCGGCGGCCGCGGAGCTGCGCGCGTTGCTGGCGCGGGTGGAGACGCTGAAGAGGGAGCGGGACAGCCTCGAGAGCGATCTCAAGGACGTCACTCTTGACCTCAAGGTAAACACACAGAGGTCACCGCAGGTCTTAAGGAAGTCTCTCCTCATTCTTGACCTGAGCTCTTGACTTTATAGTATATACATGTATGTATATATTCACACCTGCCAGTGATCGTATCGAGGTCTGCCTCAATAATTTGGGCATCGTCGTAATCATTTGGGAAATGCCATTATGGAGTTTCCCCAAATGATTACGCCTTACGCCATTATCGCGTGTAAGTGATGGAAGTAACCATCGTGGTATGTTTGCGCAGGAGCAATTCCTATCGGCGCTGGCTGCGGACGGCGCGCTGGACGAGCCGCGCTGACGGCGGGCGCGCTGGGCGCCGCGCTGGCGCCGCTGCAGCGCCGCGCCGCCGCCCTGCAGCAGCAGCAGGTGGGCTTGTGTGGTGTGGACCGTTGTTGTCTGACAGATTAGATCAGATCATTTAACTAATATTAAATTTAACATGAAATTTCTGCTCGACAAATTTACTACTGTTGAAATGTATAATTTAGTGTATTGTTTCGTTTTGTAGGACGCATTAGTGGGCGAGATCCAGCAGGCGCACGGGCGGTTCGCGGCGGCGGGCGGCGGCGGCGGCTCGCGCGGGGCGGGCGCTGGGCCGGCTGTGCGCCGCGCACGACGCCTACACCGACCTCACCAACAACCTCAAGGAGGGCGTCAAGTTCTACAACGACCTCACGCAGGTGACACCCTCATGTCAGGCGTGGCTCACTCCGTGCGCGGCGCTGGGCCGGCTGTGCGCCGCGCACGACGCCTACACCGACCTCACCAACAACCTCAAGGAGGGCGTCAAGTTCTACAACGACCTCACGCAGGTGACACCCTCATGTCAGGCGTGGCTCACTCCGTGCGCGGCGCTGGGCCGGCTGTGCGCCGCGCACGACGCCTACACCGACCTCACCAACAACCTCAAGGAGGGCGTCAAGTTCTACAACGACCTCACGCAGGTGACACCCTCATGTCAGGCGGGGCTCACTCCGTGCGCGGCGCTGGGCCGGCTGTGCGCCGCGCACGACGCCTACACCGACCTCACCAACAACCTCAAGGAGGGCGTCAAGTTCTACAACGACCTCACGCAGGTGACACCCTCATGTCAGGCGTGGCTCACTCCGTGCGCGGCGCTGGGCCGGCTGTGCGCCGCGCACGACGCCTACACCGACCTCACCAACAACCTCAAGGAGGGCGTCAAGTTCTACAACGACCTCACGCAGGTGACACCCTCATGTCAGGCGGGGCTCACTCCGTGCGCGGCGCTGGGCCGGCTGTGCGCCGCCCACGACGCCTACACCGACCTCACCAACAACCTCAAGGAGGGCGTCAAGTTCTACAACGACCTCACGCAGGTGACACCCTCATGTCAGGCGTGGCTCACTCCGTGCGCGGCGCTGGGCCGGCTGTGCGCCGCGCACGACGCCTACACCGACCTCACCAACAACCTCAAGGAGGGCGTCAAGTTCTACAACGACCTCACGCAGGTGACACCCTCATGTCAGGCGGGGCTCACTCCGTGCGCGGCGCTGGGCCGGCTGTGCGCCGCGCACGACGCCTACACCGACCTCACCAACAACCTCAAGGAGGGCGTCAAGTTCTACAACGAACCTCACGCAGGTGACACCCTCATGTCAGGCGGGGCTCACTCCCCGTGCGCGGCGCTGGGCCGGCTGTGCGCCGCGCACGACGCCTACACCGACCTCACCAACAACCTCAAGGAGGGCGTCAAGTTCTACAACGACCTCACGCAGGTGACACCCTCATGTCAGGCGGGGCTCACTCCGTGCGCGGCGCTGGGCCGGCTGTGCGCCCGCCCACGACGCCTACACCGACCTCACCAACAACCTCAAGGAGGGCGTCAAGTTCTACAACGACCTCACGCAGGTGACACCCTCATGTCAGGCGGGGCTCACTCCGTGCGCGGCGCTGGGCCGGCTGTGCGCCGCGCACGACGCCTACACCGACCTCACCAACAACCTCAAGGAGGGCGTCAAGTTCTACAACGACCTCACGCAGGTGACACCCTCATGTCAGGCGGGGCTCACTCCGTGCGCGGCGCTGGGCCGGCTGTGCGCCGCGCACGACGCCTACACCGACCTCACCAACAACCTCAAGGAGGGCGTCAAGTTCTACAACGACCTCACGCAGGTGACACCCTCATGTCAGGCGGGGCTCACTCCGTGCGCGGCGCTGGGCCGGCTGTGCGCCGCGCACGACGCCTACACCGACCTCACCAACAACCTCAAGGAGGGCGTCAAGTTCTACAACGACCTCACGCAGGTGACACCCTCATGTCAGGCGTGGCTCACTCCGTGCGCGGCGCTGGGCCGGCTGTGCGCCGCGCACGACGCCTACACCGACCTCACCAACAACCTCAAGGAGGGCGTCAAGTTCTACAACGACCTCACGCAGGTGACACCCTCCTGTCAGGCGTGGCTCACTCCGTGCGCGGCGCTGGGCCGGCTGTGCGCCGCGCACGACGCCTACACCGACCTCACCAACAACCTCAAGGAGGGCGTCAAGTTCTACAACGACCTCACGCAGGTGACACCCTCATGTCAGGCGTGGCTCACTCCGTGCGCGGCGCTGGGCCGGCTGTGCGCCGCGCACGACGCCTACACCGACCTCACCAACAACCTCAAGGAGGGCGTCAAGTTCTACAACGACCTCACGCAGGTGACACCCTCATGTCAGGCGTGGCTCACTCCGTGCGCGGCGCTGGGCCGGCTGTGCGCCGCGCACGACGCCTACACCGACCTCACCAACAACCTCAAGGAGGGCCTCAAGTTCTACAACGACCTCACGCAGGTGACACCCTCATGTCAGGCGTGGCTCACTCCGTGCGCGGCGCTGGGCCGGCTGTGCGCCGCGCACGACGCCTACACCGACCTCACCAACAACCTCAAGAAGGGCGTCAAGTTCTACAACGACCTCACGCAGGTGACACCCTCATGTCAGGCGTGGCTCACTCCGTGCGCGGCGCTGGGCCGGCTGTGCTCCGCGCACGACGCCTACACCGACCTCACCAACAACCTCAAGGAGGGCGTCAAGTTCTACAACGACCTCACGCAGGTGACACCCTCATGTCAGGCGTGGCTCACTCCGTGCGCGGCGCTGGGCCGGCTGTGCGCCGCGCACGACGCCTACACCGACCTCACCAACAACCTCAAGGAGGGCGTCAAGTTCTACAACGACCTCACGCAGGTGACACCCTCATGTCAGGCGTGGCTCACTCCGTGCGCGGCGCTGGGCCGGCTGTGCGCCGCGCACGACGCCTACACCGACCTCACCAACAACCTCAAGGAGGGCGTCAAGTTCTACAACGACCTCACGCAGGTGACACCCTCATGTCAGGCGGGGCTCACTCCGTGCGCGGCGCTGGGCCGGCTGTGCGCCGCGCACGACGCCTACACCGACCTCACCAACACCCTCAAGGAGGGCGTCAAGTTCTACAACGACCTCACGCAGGTGACACCCTCATGTCAGGCGGGGCTCACTCCGTGCGCGGCGCTGGGCCGGCTGTGCGCCGCGCACGACGCCTACACCGACCTCACCAACAACCTCAAGGAGGGCGTCAAGTTCTACAACGACCTCACGCAGGTGACACCCTCATGTCAGGCGTGGCTCACTCCGTGCGCGGCGCTGGGCCGGCTGTGCGCCGCGCACGACGCCTACACCGACCTCACCAACAACCTCAAGGAGGGCGTCAAGTTCTACAACGACCTCACGCAGGTGACACCCTCATGTCAGGCGTGGCTCACTCCGTGCGCGGCGCTGGGCCGGCTGTGCGCCGCGCACGACGCCTACACCGACCTCACCAACAACCTCAAGGAGGGCGTCAAGTTCTACAACGACCTCACGCAGGTGACACCCTCATGTCAGGCGGGGCTCACTCCGTGCGCGGGCGCTGGGCCGGCTGTGCGCCGCGCACGACGCCTACACCGACCTCACCAACAACCTCAAGGAGGGGCGTCAACTCCGTGCGCGGCGCTGGGCCGGCTGTGCGCCGCGCACGACGCCTACAACGACCTCACGCAGGTGACACCCTCATGTCAGGCGGGGCTCACTCCGTGCGCGGCGCTGGGCCGGCTGTGCGCCGCGCACGACGCCTACACCGACCTCACCAACAACCTCAAGGAGGGCGTCAAGTTCTACAACGACCTCACGCAGGTGACACCCTCATGTCAGGCGGGGCTCACTCCGTGCGCGGCGCTGGGCCGGCTGTGCGCCGCGCACGACGCCTACACCGACCTCACCAACAACCTCAAGGAGGGCGTCAAGTTCTACAACGACCTCACGCAGGTGACACCCTCATGTCAGGCGGGGCTCACTCCGTGCGCGGCGCTGGGCCGGCTGTGCGCCGCGCACGACGCCTACACCGACCTCACCAACAACCTCAAGGAGGGCGTCAAGTTCTACAACGACCTCACGCAGGTGACACCCTCATGTCAGGCGGGGCTCACTCCGTGCGCGGCGCTGGGCCGGCTGTGCGCCGCGCACGACGCCTACACCGACCTCACCAACAACCTCAAGGAGGGCGTCAAGTTCTACAACGACCTCACGCAGGTGACACCCTCATGTCAGGCGGGGCTCACTCCGTGCGCGGCGCTGGGCCGGCTGTGCGCCGCGCACGACGCCTACACCGACCTCACCAACAACCTCAAGGAGGGCGTCAAGTTCTACAACGACCTCACGCAGGTGACACCCTCATGTCAGGCGGGGCTCACTCCGTGCGCGGCGCTGGGCCGGCTGTGCGCCGCGCACGACGCCTACACCGACCTCACCAACAACCTCAAGGAGGGCGTCAAGTTCTACAACGACCTCACGCAGGTGACACCCTCATGTCAGGCGTGGCTCACTCCGTGCGCGGCGCTGGGCCGGCTGTGCGCCGCGCACGACGCCTACACCGACCTCACCAACAACCTCAAGGAGGGCGTCAAGTTCTACAACGACCTCACGCAGGTGACACCCTCATGTCAGGCGGGGCTCACTCCGTGCGCGGCGCTGGGCCGGCTGTGCGCCGCGCACGACGCCTACACCGACCTCACCAACAACCTCAAGGAGGGCGTCAAGTTCTACAACGACCTCACGCAGGTGACACCCTCATGTCAGGCGGGGCTCACTCCGTGCGCGGCGCTGGGCCGGCTGTGCGCCGCGCACGACGCCTACACCGACCTCACCAACAACCTCAAGGAGGGCGTCAAGTTCTACAACGACCTCACGCAGGTGACACCCTCATGTCAGGCGTGGCTCACTCCGTGCGCGGCGCTGGGCCGGCTGTGCGCCGCGCACGACGCCTACACCGACCTCACCAACAACCTCAAGGAGGGCGTCAAGTTCTACAACGACCTCACGCAGGTGACACCCTCATGTCAGGCGGGGCTCACTCCGTGCGCGGCGCTGGGCCGGCTGTGCGCCGCGCACGACGCCTACACCGACCTCACCAACAACCTCAAGGAGGGCGTCAAGTTCTACAACGACCTCACGCAGGTGACACCCTCATGTCAGGCGTGGCTCACTCCGTGCGCGGCGCTGGGCCGGCTGTGCGCCGCGCACGACGCCTACACCGACCTCACCAACAACCTCAAGGAGGGCGTCAAGTTCTACAACGACCTCACGCAGGTGACACCCTCATGTCAGGCGTGGCTCACTCCGTGCGCGGCGCTGGGCCGGCTGTGCGCCGCGCACGACGCCTACACCGACCTCACCAACAACCTCAAGGAGGGCGTCAAGTTCTACAACGACCTCACGCAGGTGACACCCTCATGTCAGGCGGGGCTCACTCCGTGCGCGGCGCTGGGCCGGCTGTGCGCCGCGCACGACGCCTACACCGACCTCACCAACAACCTCAAGGAGGGCGTCAAGTTCTACAACGACCTCACGCAGGTGACACCCTCATGTCAGGCGTGGCTCACTCCGTGCGCGGCGCTGGGCCGGCTGTGCGCCGCGCACGACGCCTACACCGACCTCACCAACAACCTCAAGGAGGGCGTCAAGTTCTACAACGACCTCACGCAGGTGACACCCTCATGTCAGGCGGGGCTCACTCCGTGCGCGGCGCTGGGCCGGCTGTGCGCCGCGCACGACGCCTACACCGACCTCACCAACAACCTCAAGGAGGGCGTCAAGTTCTACAACGACCTCACGCAGGTGACACCCTCATGTCAGGCGTGGCTCACTCCGTGCGCGGCGCTGGGCCGGCTGTGCGCCGCGCACGACGCCTACACCGACCTCACCAACAACCTCAAGGAGGGCGTCAAGTTCTACAACGACCTCACGCAGGTGACACCCTCATGTCAGGCGGGGCTCACTCCGTGCGCGGCGCTGGGCCGGCTGTGCGCCGCGCACGACGCCTACACCGACCTCACCAACAACCTCAAGGAGGGCGTCAAGTTCTACAACGACCTCACGCAGGTGACACCCTCATGTCAGGCGGGGCTCACTCCGTGCGCGGCGCTGGGCCGGCTGTGCGCCGCGCACGACGCCTACACCGACCATCACCAACAACCTCAAGGAGGGCGTCAAGTTCTACAACGACCTCACGCAGGTGACACCCTCATGTCAGGCGTGGGCTCACTCCGTGCGCGGCGCTGGGCCCGGCTGTGGCGCCGCGCAGCGACGCCTACACCGACCTTCACCAACAACCTCAAGGAGGGCGTCAAGTTCTACAACGACCTCACGCAGGTGACACCCTCATGTCAGGCGGGGCTCACTCCGTGCGCGGCGCTGGGCCGGCTGTGCCGCCGCGCACGACGCCTACACCCGACCTCACCAACAACCTCAAGGAGGGCGTCAAGTTCTACAAACGACCTCACGCAGGTGACACCCTCATGTCAGGCGTGGCTCACTCCTGTGCGCGGCGCTGGGCCGGCTGTGCGCCGCGCACGACGCCTACACCGACCTCACCAACAACCTCAAGGAGGGCGTCAAGTTCTACAACGACCTCACGCAGGTGACACCCCTCATGTCAGGCGGGGCTCACTCCGTGCGCGGCGCTGGGCCGGCTGTGCGCCGCGCACGACGCCTACACCGACCTCACCAACAACCTAAAGGAGGGCGTCAAGTTCTACAACGACCGCACGCAGGTGACACCCTCATGGCAGGCTTGGCTCACTCCGTGCGCGGCGCTGGGCCGGCTGTGCGCCGCGCACGACGCCTACACCGAACTCACCAACAACCTCAAGGAGGGCGTCAATTTCTACAACGACCTCACGCAGGTGACACCCTCATGTCAGGCGTGGCTCACTCCGTGCGCGGCGCTGGGCCGGCTGTGCGCCGCGCACGACGCCTACACCGACCTCACCAACAACCTCAAGGAGGGCGTCAAGTTCTACAACGACCTCACGCAGGTGACACCCTCATGTCAGGCGGGGCTCACTCCGTGCGCGGCGCTGGGCCGGCTGTGCGCCGCGCACGACGCCTACACCGACCTCACCAACAACCTCAAGGAGGGCGTCAAGTTCTACAACGACCTCACGCAGGTGACACCCTCATGTCAGGCGGGGCTCACTCCGTGCGCGGCGCTGGGCCGGCTGTGCGCCGCGCACGACGCCTACACCGACCTCACCAACAACCTCAAGGAGGGCGTCAAGTTCTACAACGACCTCACGCAGGTGACACCCTCATGTCAGGCGTGGCTCACCTCCGTGCGCGGCGCTGGGCCGGCTGTGCGCCGCGCACGACGCCTACACCGACCTCACCAACAACCTCAAGGAGGGGCGTCAAGTTCTACACCGACCTCACGCAGGTGACACCCTCATGTCAGGCGTGGCTCACTCCGTGCGCGGCGCTGGGCCGGCTGTGCGCCGCGCACGACGCCTACACCGACCTCACCAACAACCTCAAGGAGGGCGTCAAGTTCTACAACGACCTGACGCAGGTGACACCCTCATGTCAGGCGTGGCTCACTCCGTGCGCGGCGCTGGGCCGGCTGTGCGCCGCGCACGACGCCTACACCGACCTCACCAACAACCTCAAGGAGGGCGTCAAGTTCTACAACGACCTCACGCAGGTGACACCCTCATGTCAGGCGTGGCTCACTCCGTGCGCGGCGCTGGGCCGGCTGTGCGCCGCGCACGACGCCTACACCGACCTCACCAACAACCTCAAGGAGGGTGTCAAGTTCTACAACGACCTCACGCAGGTGACACCCTCATGTCAGGCGGGGCTCACTCCGTGCGCGGCGCTGGGCCGGCTGTGCGCCGCGCACGACGCCTACACCGACCTCACCAACAACCTCAAGGAGGGCGTCAAGTTCTACAACGACCTCACGCAGGTGACACCCTCATGTCAGGCGTGGCTCACTCCGTGCGCGGCGCTGGGCCGGCTGTGCGCCGCGCACGACGCCTACACCGACCACACCAACAACCTCAAGGAGGGCGTCAAGTTCTACAACGACCTCACGCAGGTGACACCCTCATGTCAGGCGTGGCTCACTCCGTGCGCGGCGCTGGGCCGGCTGTGCGCCGCGCACGACGCCTACACCGACCTCACCAACAACCTCAAGGAGGGCGTCAAGTTCTACAACGACCTCACGCAGGTGACACCCTCATGTCAGGCGTGGCTCACTCCGTGCGCGGCGCTGGGCCGGCTGTGCGCCGCGCACGACGCCTACACCGACCACACCAACAACCTCAAGGAGGGCGTCAAGTTCTACAACGACCTCACGCAGGTGACACCCTCATGTCAGGCGTGGCTCACTCCGTGCGCGGCGCTGGGCCGGCTGTGCGCCGCGCACGACGCCTACACCGACCTCACCAACAACCTCAAGGAGGGTGTCAAGTTCTACAACGACCTCACGCAGGTGACACCCTCATGTCAGGCGGGGCTCACTCCGTGCGCGGCGCTGGGCCGGCTGTGCGCCGCGCACGACGCCTACACCGACCTCACCAACAACCTCAAGGAGGGCGTCAAGTTCTACAACGATCTCACGCAGGTGACACCCTCATGTCAGGCGTGGCTCACTCCGTGCGCGGCGCTGGGCCGGCTGTGCGCCGCGCACGACGCCTACACCGACCACACCAACAACCTCAAGGAGGGCGTCAAGTTCTACAACGACCTCACGCAGGTGACACCCTCATGTCAGGCGTGGCTCACTCCGTGCGCGGCGCTGGGCCGGCTGTGCGCCGCGCACGACGCCTACACCGACCTCACCAACAACCTCAAGGAGGGCGTCAAGTTCTACAACGACCTCACGCAGGTGACACCCTCATGTCAGGCGTGGCTCACTCCGTGCGCGGCGCTGGGCCGGCTGTGCGCCGCGCACGACGCCTACACCGACCACACCAACAACCTCAAGGATGGCGTCAAGTTCTACAACGACCTCACGCAGGTGACACCCTCATGTCAGGCGGGGCTCACTCCGTGCGCGGCGCTGGGCCGGCTGTGCGCCGCGCACGACGCCTACACCGACCTCACCAACAACCTCAAGGAGGGCGTCAAGTTCTACAACGACCTCACGCAGGTGACACCCTCATGTCAGGCGTGGCTCACTCCGTGCGCGGCGCTGGGCCGGCTGTGCGCCGCGCACGACGCCTACACCGACCCCGTGCTAAAAAAAAATTACAATTAAAAGTAAATCCGATTCCTGTTATACTACAACCCAAAACCGTAAAGTGTAGCATAACTCGTTCGAAACCGGGTCGGGACGGTCGCCTGCATTGTCTCTTATCGCATTTAACGCGCGTCATAAGTACCGGGACTTGTTTACCTGAATAACCAGTATCTAAGTGCATACGAAAGTTAGCCCTGTGTGTATAGCATTAAGGTTGATATTGTGGTGTAGCTTTGGACCAATCGTTATAGTTAGCTACCCAATCTTGAAATGAATTGCTCTAAGTGCAGTGAAAAATTAACCACCGATTTTGCGGAATGCGGATTATGCCACGGCCGCTTACATTTCGATTGTGCGGGACTCACCGAGACTACATATCGCAAAAAAGGATCGGCTGCAAAGGCTGCCTGGCGTTGTATAAATTGCCGAAACATACCTTTAACGGACACCGGGACGACTGCAGACGTGCTAAACGAGATCAAATCCTTTCGAAACGATTTTAATTTATTAAAGTCGGATATTAACACTATCAAAAGTGACGTCCATGCCACTTCTCAAGGACTGAAGGACCTGAATACAAAATGGAGTGAACTCGAAACCTGGCGAACTACCATGGACGAGCGTTTAGTTCAGGTAGAAGACAAAGTGTCCTCACTGGGGGGTCTGCCGAAAAGTTTACACGAGGCCTGCGAGACTATCGAATCTCTTAAAAGTGAAATAAACTCTCGCGATCAATTCTCTCGCTTAAATAATGTGGAAATATCGGGGCTCCCCTTTAAAAGTGGAGAAAATCTCAATTCGCTCCTAACAGACATATCCAATAAACTGGGCGTTGATATATCGAACTCCGACATCGATACGATTCACCGTGTGCGTCGCTTTAGCGCCATCACCGCCACCTCCAGCGGCGGGCCCGCCCACGCGCGCGCGGCTCGCGAGCCAGCGGTCATCGTGCGCTTCGTGCAGCGGCGCCGCAAGGACGAGCTGCTGGCGGCCATGCGGACACCGAGGACACTCACGACGGCCGACATTGGGATGTCGGGACCACCACAAAACATCTATATCAACGACCACCTCACTCGCGGAAATAAACTCCTTCTAAAGCAAGCCCGTGCAGTTAAATCTGACTTAAATTACTCCTACTTGTGGGTTAGAGATTGCAAGATTTTAATGCGCAAAAATGACAAATCTAAGATCTTATATATCTCTAAAGAATCCGATCTCACTAAGTTAAATTGACTAGTTATTATGCTCTTATTACTATACCTAACGTTCGTGCGAACAACTCGTTTTAATAATCACATGTTACTTTCATTTACCTTTATCACTTTATGTATGTTAAATACCTTAATAACTTGCACTAGCTTCGCTTATCAATATTTTTGTTTTGCCTACGCGCTACTATTCTTTATACTGCTCGACTTTGTTTGTTCTAACAATAGACTCGAAATAAAACTGTTTGTGTTAACGTATATTGCCTGCTTAAATTCCATAACATATTATATAAACCTTTTCTTATTACCGTGTTCACTGTACCGGAACTAAACGTTTACTACCAAAATGTTAGGGGGTTGCGAACTAAATCTCATTCTTTTCTAGCTAATGTTCTTAAAGCCGATTATGACGTCATTTGCCTCACTGAGACTTGGCTAACGAGTGATTTTAATGATTCTGAGTACTTTTGGAATGATTATGCTGTTTATCGCCTTGACCGTTGCACGGCGCGGGGCGCGGGGGCGGAGCGCGGGGGCGGCGTGCTGGTGGCGGTGCGGCGCGCGTGCGGCCTCACCGTGCGCGAGCGCCCCGACCTGCGCTCCGGCCCACACGCCGAGGAGCTGTGGCTGAGCATCGAACGCGCCGACGCTGCAGCACCGCGTTCGCGCCCGCGTAATAGGCAATGTACTAAGTTTTACATTTGTTGTTGTTATTTTCCGCACGGTAACGCTCATTATACAGCCTTGCAAACCTTTTTTGATTCCACATCGGACTTTATGACTGCTAATCCGAGCGATAATTATATAATTGTAGGAGATTTTAATATTAGTCATGCCGTCTGGACTCAAACTAACGGGAATTTAGAACTTGACGCTAATAACAATACAACCTCAACTTTACTTTCCGATTTCCTAAATTTCTCTGACTTAAAACAGTTAAATGGATGCTTTAATGTTAACAACCGAATTTTGGACCTTGTGTTGAGTGACTTGTGTGGTACAGTCACTCACTGTAAGTCACCTCTTACTCCCGAGGACTCCCATCATAGGTCACTGGACATATGTTTTAATTTTCCTTTTCCTTCGGTCGTACACGATCGCCCCAGAGAGAAATTACTCTTTTATGCTGCTAATTACGAAAAAATCAGAAACGATCTATGTTCAACAGACTGGACCCAAATGAATGGCATGAATACTGAACAAGCAGTGTCTTATTTTTATTCAATCTTAAACTCGCTAATTAAACAGCATGTCCCTCTTAGCCGAACACAGTCATCTGGAAATCGTCCTCCGTGGTTCACTCGGGCGTTAATTAAAGTAAGTCGCGAAAAACGTAACATGCATACTAGATGGAAAACTTATAAAAATCCTTTGGACTACCTTTCTTTTAAGCTACTGAGAACAAGAGAGCGTAAGATGGAAATAGATTGCTATAACTCATACATATCTTTTGCCGAGAGAAATATACGACAATGTCCGAAATATTTTTGGTCTTTCATTAAGTCTAAATTTGCTGCAAATAAAACTCCAGACTGTATGACTTACGGGAATAAAACATCGGCTGACTCTGAAACGGTAGCAAATTACTTCAACGATTACTTTCATTCTGTTTTTGTAAAAAACAACATGTACTCATTTTCCCCTAATATCCGTACGATTAACACCCCGATTGACATCTCCTCCATTAATTTAAGTAATGCCCTAGTCCAAAAATATCTACACAACACTAATGTTAACAAAGGTGCTGGGGCTGACAAGATTCATCCTATCTTAATATCCCGTTGTAGTAAAGAACTGTCTATACCTCTTACTATTATCTTTCATAAATCGCTGACCGAGGGTTGTTTTCCATCTGTTTGGAAAACTGCTCTAATAACACCAATACACAAAAGTGGGGATAAACACGACGTGACACAGTACAGACCTATATCCAAATTATGCATTTTTGGCAAAATATTTGAAAAAATTGTGACCTCGGAACTAACTAATTGTGTTATTCGCATTATTTCTCCAAATCAACACGGATTTCTTCGTGGTCGAAGTGTCGACACCAACCTTATTACTTTTGCAGATTTTATTTTGAATGCTCTAGACAATGGTTATCAGGTTGACGCCGTGTATACCGATTTCTCAAAAGCATTTGATAAAATTAATCATGCCCACCTACTTCAAAAATTATACGATCTTGGTATACACGGTGATCTTCATAGATGGCTTGAATCTTACATACAAAATCGTAGCCAAGCAGTATCTCTAAGAGGCTTTACTTCAAGATACTTGACCATTGATTCAGGTGTACCCCAAGGTTCGCATTTAGGACCACTTTTATTTATCCTATATATTAACGACATAGGTTTATCACTTAATAGTTCAAGGCATCTTGTTTACGCTGATGATACAAAAATATTTAAAATTATAAAAACAAACAACGACTGCCTTGAACTACAACGTGATCTTGACAGTTTTGCTACCTACTGCAACTCCAACCAACTACTACTCAACCCTGATAAATGCAAGTGTATCACTTTCACCCATAAGCGTGTACCCCTTTTATTTAACTATAACTTTTTAGGCAAGCAACTAACTAGAGTTTCCTTAGTTCGAGACCTAGGTATCACTTTAGACTCAAAGCTCAATTTTATTTCACATATAGATCTTATTACTGCAAAAGCTTATAAGCAGTTGGGTTTGATACTTCGGCTCTCTAAACCCTTTAAAGACCCTAATACTCTAAAGATATTATATTCCTCTTACGTCCGTAGTGTTTTAGAATTCGGTTGCATCGTTTGGACTCCCCAATATACAGTTCATAAAACGCGAATTGAAAGAATTCAAAATAAATTATTAAAGTCACTTAACTTCCGCCATGGTTTGAATCTGTCTGAAAGTACCAGCATACGGCACGGTCTCACGCCATTAGTCGGACGCCGCGTATATATAGACCAAATGTTTTTATATAAGCTTTTAAATAACTATATTGACTCTCCTGATCTTCTTGAAAAAATTATTTTTAAATTGCCTAGTCGTATTCCCACTCGCCACCCCCAAACATTCCATATTAGCTTTTGTGGCTCTAATTTTGCCAAGCATACTTTTTTTAGACGAGCCTGTCGTGATTACAATGATAAATTTTCAAATTTAGATATTTTTTCATTATCATTTTGTAAATACAGTAGCATTCTGCGAAGTTCAATCTTTCCTTTATAAATATTGTACGTTTTCTTTTAAGTACCTAGTAACTATATATTATTTGCACGCATAACAACTATAGCGATACATGTATTTTTAATTATTTTGTATACCACTTTAAACTCTGTACTATGTCATGCATTTATTAATTACCTACCGATGTTTTGAAGTCCCTGTACGCGTGACAGACAAGAAGATGCCTAACACCTTCCCTGTTTCGATCTGTAATTTACTATGTATACTTTTATTTTCAATGGAACTAAAGGTCTGTTTGTTATCACTTAAGCTTATATAAATTAATATGTGACTGTTTGTTTCCTAAATAAATTAAAAAAAAAAAAAAAAAAAAAATAAATATTGGGATGAATTCCAAATACAAATACCTATACCTAGCATAAATACCTAACATGTGATTTAACCTTTCAATTGTCCACAGTTGCTTGTGACCTTCCAAAACAAAATCTCGGACTTCTGCTTCGCGCGTCGCACTGAGAAGGAGGAGCTGCTCAAAGATCTGACGCAGGACGCCTCGAGGGTCTCACGCCCCGCCCCTGATCCCCCGCAGGCGCCTGTTCAAGAGGTAACTCTATGCTATAGAATAGATATGATATGTAATTATTTTATTTTGTGTGTCAAATTCCATACTGTCGAATTAGGATACCCTGCACGGCTAGCACATGACGGGCGCGACAGTCGACAGGCGAGAAAATGCCGCGACATAGAGCTTTCTCGCGAATCGGTAGCATAAGACGCGCGCGACAACCCGCTGTCTCGCGGACAAATGTCAAAACGACATAATTTTGTCGTTTGACAGTTCCACGCGGGATACTCTCGAAACTCGTAGCACAAGTGCACTATGGGAGAGAAAATATCCCGCGTTTCAACGTCAAAAGGAGAGAAACTGTCTTCGAGGCTAGAGGGTTGCGAGAAGCATATTTTGTCGAAGTTTTGTTGACTTTGGTCCTAAAAGAAAGTTAATTTTCTATATTTTGTGTTTATTTCATACTACAGCAATTTTCTGTGTAATTTTAATATGAATCCTGAGTGTTATGATTTGTCCGTTAGCTAGGTAGGTAAGGTGTAGGTACGTGGTATTGCTTTATAACATACCTATTAAGATACCTATATCTATATCATGCCGGTAATAACAAAATGATTGTATTTTTTCACATTTACTTGTTTGTTCTCTTAAGTTAAATGAAAACCCGACAGAAAAATTAAAAGCCTAAGATTGTGCCACTACATCAACAAAGCAAACAGTTTGATGGAGAATTGACTGGAGGGTGATTAATAGAAACTACTTTGTGGAAATCCGTATTAATTGATACATAAATATTACTTCGCTCATCCACGAAATAATTAAGTGCTAGTCAATCAGTGCTAACCCGTTACACTTACACGCGTATTTTTACAGTCAATGCATGCAACCTACCACCTAAAAAATATATACGCAAATAGTTAAATAAACCACCACCTAAGTACAAAAACTCGTCACGTGCTTCAATTGATTGTGGGATATAAACCGCGGTCTTGGGGTTTAATTATAGGTATATCCGGGTACTAATGATTTATAATATGTGTACAAAAACGCACCACCTAGAGAGGATGGGAGAGGATCGTGCTGTGAGAAGAGTGTATGTGGGGCACCCGGGTGGAAAACGTCCGTCTGGGCGTCCCAGATACCGCTGGAGTGACGAAGTCCTAAAAGACCTGTTCGCCCTCGGAATACCCAACTGGCGTGAAGTGGCGCAGGATAGGGCAGAGTGGCGCTCTCTTGCGTCAGAGACCAAGATCTTGTTTGGGTCACTGAGCGAGTGTACAAAAACGCAATGTATTTTAAAACTTTGGAGAAAGCCTTCAGATTGGGTAAGGTAACCTACACCTACTGTACTTAGGTACCTATTACTTACCCTAAGTAGGTGTCTAAGTACACTTTTGTTACTATATGCATTATTTTATTATACGCAGATAATAAAATAATGCAAAATAATGAATCTGGCAGCCCAACTCAACCTCCACCTTTCAAAAGGCCACGGCCGTAATAAGAGTATTCTGTAGTTACCACCCTAATGTACGATTCCCACCGACTGGCTGGAGTCAGGCCACACCGGAGCGCATTTTTAATGTGCCTATATATTATATATCGCAGAAGCGATAGAATCCGTCCGGAGGCGTCTCCGCGTCCGCGAGCAGCCGACCGGCTTGCGGCCACATAAATGTGAAATGCGATCCGACTCCGCCCGTTCGGTGGGAGTCGTAGTAGTCGTACTTAAATCTAAATATCTAAAAGAGGTCAGAGTAAATAAAATAACTTAATGTTTTTGTATATTTGCAATATGAGAAAACTTAAAAAACTAACGCTGCATCCATAGATCGCTAAAATACAAAACACGCAAAAAGTGTCGTTGTATGGAGTAGGTTCCCAACTTGAGCCCTTCTATAGATGTCCTCCGTGGCAGGATGGCTGCGCCCAGCAGCAGCATGCTTAGGTATAGGCGCCGTGTTTAATGACAGAATTGTGCATGTCATCAATCTTCAAAGCCAGCGGTGCAGCAACTAGCCAGCCACAAGGAAGATATGTTGGGGATTATCATGAGATCTTCAGTCTTCTTCGTAAAGATGGTAGCTTATTAGCCAACACTTTCGGATAATCTCAATTATCTTAAAAAAACACCAATCATTCGTAAGGAGTGGTATTTAATTATTAGGTAGGTAATTATCTTTAGATATAATAATGTACTCCAACTTGTAACGACAAAGCGAATCAAATTATGATTGACACATTGACATTTCCGACTTCAAAATAATATTTGCTATTTCTTTAATCTTAATACTGCGAGAAGGAGACAAAGTTATCGTGACTAGGGACGCTCCGTTTCTAAAGCTGACTATTCATTATTTTTCCGATTATGTTAGTACCGATTCAGTGTTGCCACGAAAGAAAATTTTGTTCCAAGTATAAATGGCCACACTGGCTAAGTCGCGCGCGGGATGGCTCTCTCGCGTGGAATTCTTTTCTCGATCTGTCAACTTATGCTACCAAAATCGAGAAACTGACAGGTCGAGATAGAAATTTGTGACACGCGACTGTTGTTTATCGCGGCGCGAGTTATCCCGCGTGTAATCATGTGCTAGCCGTGCTCTGTAACGATGGTTGTGTGTATGTAATAATAAAAAAAAAAAAAAAAAAAATATATATATATATAGTATACTAGCAAGTAATCTCCCAGAACATGATCTGACTTCTGTTTCGCGCGTCGTACTGAGAAGGTATATACTATATCAAAATCAGTAAAGTATGACTATTCTTAATTCGTTTTATTTTTCTAGGTTTAATTTTAGTTTTAATTTTGTAATATTATATTTTAGTTTAGTTAGTCAATATAGATTCTTTATTGTGTATTTATTTGTTTAAATGTAAACTACAAGTTTTTGGTCTCAATAAAATCATCTGCATATTGTCACTCACTATTTTGGAACGCAATCGGCCCATAAACGTCGAAGTTTAAACTAGCGACCACTTACTGACATTTTGTCAATGTGTTTATAGCCGATCGCGGCGGTGCGGAAGGAGCCGCCGCCGCGCCCGCCGCCGCCGAGCGCCGCGCCCTCCGCCTCCCCCGCCGCCCCCGCAGCCCCCGCCGCCGCCGCACTGCCCTATCCCATGCAACCACAAGGTAAGAACATTCCCCCTATTTTTTTTTATTTATTCAGGATTACAACAGCTTATAATAATTACATGTGCAATTTTAAATTTTAAGTGTATAAAGCCAATTACAGTAATCCACAAGGTCAAATCGTGATCTTAGTAAACAGTTAAGAAGATAGTTACAGAATAGCAGGTATACATTAGTGAACATGATTGAGCACTTACTGAGACACAATAACCTAATCAAATATATAAAAAAGAACCTTTTTTATACTCTGATCAATGATTGAATTGAAGACCTAGCTTACACATAATATTTCAATATTATGTGTAAGCTAGGTCTAGAACCAGTACGGATATTTATGTCTACATATATATATATATATATATATATATATATATATATATATATATATATATATATATATATGGAGTGTGCATGTGTGTGTGTGTGTATGTATTTACATAATTTTAATTAGTTATATAAAAAAAATAAAAGTTGATTAAGATACGATAATTGTTTGCGCTTACCTTTCACATTTCTAAAAATTATTCGAAAATATATTTGGGTTTGAAGCTTTTTTCTTTTTTTAGCCCAGCTGTAAGTATGTTTTTCTACTCGTCGACTGTAATTGTTTAATTAAGATTTCGTATACTAAACTATAATTGCGTACTTTTTATGTATTGGCTCCCAACTCAACTGTAATAGTATTTTATGCAACCGTTGTTTAGAGAGGAAAATACTCGTGGCGTCTTTATTAACAATTTTCCACTCGCCTTTTTTGACTCAGTTAAACAACGTTGCATACAATACTTTTTCTACGATCAAGCATTTACTTTGAAATAAAATTGTAAATTTTATAAATATTTTTCATGTCATCTATCGCGATTTTGAAGGCAGCAATTTTTTAGTGACTTCTTGGGTCATCACTGATATTTCTTCAGGCTTAGACACTAAGTTTTCGTCTTCATCCATTTTAACTTGAAAGACACATTGTTTTTTAACACAAAAGTTAAGTTTTATTGGACAACCACAATAACCACATTCAAGAAGTAGCAAAGAATGTGGAGGGTACGGGCGGGAAATTGAATGAAAAAAATTTAAAAAACTTGTCTAAGGTTCACTTATATGTCAGAGATGACATTTAAAATAAGGTTGGCAACAATGTATTTCATACAATATTTTTAAGTGGTCATTACATCGAAAAGTGCCAAAAAGATACTGCGTGTATGCAAAAATGCGTTTTTGGGGAATAGACTAAAGACTTGTCTTGACAACTATAAGGTAGGGCTTTAAAGATGTGTGCACGACCCTTTAAATGACAAATAAAACTACGGGAGTAGATAAAATATCTTTCGATACGATGTAGTCAACTATAAAACATTTAACCAATAACGTGCCTCCGCGCTCCCATAGAACAGGGAACCAAATCCAACCAATTCAAACCAATTTTCGGTGGAAGTTTGCATGGTAATGTACATCATATTTTTTTAAAATTTTATTATTCTCTTATTTTAGGAGCTACAGGGGGGGGGGGGACACACATTTTACCACTTTGGAAGTGTCTCGCGCAAACTGTTCAGTTTAGAAAAAAAAATCATATTAGAAACCTCAATATCATTTTTGATGACCTATCCATAGATATCCCACATGTATGGGATTTATGAAAAAAAATTTTTTTGAGTTTCAGTTCGAAGTATGGGGAACCCCCAAAATTTATTGTTTTTTTTTTCTATTTTTGTGTGAAAATCTTAATGCGGTTCACAGAATACATCTACTTACCAAGTTACAACAGTATAGTTCTTATAGTTTCGGAAAAAAGTAGCTGTGATATAAACGGACAGACAGACGGACATGACGAATCCATAAGGGTTCCGTTTTTTGCCATTTGGCTACAGATCCCTAAAAACATGTTATATTGACTGAATATGATATTTACAGCGGCCACATTTTTTCGTCTTTCAAGTAAGTCAGTTTCTGCTTTCTGTAACGGTATGTTGTCCCTCAGGCATGCCGCTACCGTACGGCGCGGCGCCGTACTACTACGCGGCGCCCATGCCGACGGGCTACAACCCGTACGCCACGCTGCCCTACCCGCACCACGCGCCGCGCGCGCCCGCGCCGCCCTACCAGCCCTACCAGCACCCGCCCGCGCCGCAGGGCTACCCGCAGCCCCCCCCTCACGGCTACAACCCCTATGGCACGCAGTAGCAGCCCCGCCTCCACTGGACCTACACTACCTGCAGTGAGGCTGGAATACTGCGACGGACGGAGCTCGAATCGTTGACGCCTATGCTTTTAATCCTTCTCCGGGCATAGTACAATTTATCGACCCCATACGCGCCGATAGAATTTCAACTTTAGACTTCTGATTTAATGTTCAAATTAGTTTGCATTTTCGGGAGATATGACTTGTCTTCAAATGAATCATCAAAGCTAAATTGATTGTAATATATTTAGATTTTTTCAAGAAAACCTTGTAGATTGGTGCGGCCTGGAAAAGGGTTAAATTGAACACGTAGAGACACACTCCCACATGACTTTACTCTATATTAAAGTTCGGGTTAACCGTCACCCGTGCTGCAATATATTTAAACACTATTCGGTGTAATTGATCACTCCCCAATGACAATTATTAGTCGTAAACTCCAATCAAAAAGTATCTTTTGAAAAGATTCATTCGATACATATTTTTTTTTACTTTTTGATTAGCATTTAAACAAATTACGATTATCACGTTGTTGGTTAAGTAGCGCACCTCCTTTCCAAAAACAATATCGGTACTCCATTGGGTGTCAGCGAAGCAGCTGGCATAATCATACATCAACATAAGTAACCGGGGCGAAACGAGCTCCGCGAGTGACGGGAAAACATACATCTTTCAATTTTAGGAATTTTCGCCCGAAATTCAGAAAAAAGAGAAAGAACCATTATTTCAAAGAGATTTCTAATGTGGACACTAGGGCTCCGCTCCAGATCTAGGTCTTAATAAGTAACGTATATTTATAGTATCCCTAGGTGTAAGGATTCGGTGCAAGGTTGTTACTAATGTTGGATTTATAACTGTTGATATGCTTGTTTTAGGCAGGTTCAAACCGAAATTATACTAACACCAAAAAAAAACACATTTTCATTAATAAAAGTGTAAGTTTGTGGTCGAGTTGAACTCGCAATTGTTATACTAAAAAGGGCCTTATTTTATATATACACAGAACATTTTGAGAATCTACCAGCAAGCTCTATGAAGGAGCTATCCTTTGAAATACAAACTTTGTTACGGATGGCATAGAGTTCATTTTAATTTATAATAATACATTACGATACAGTGGCGATAAATTAAAACACGACCGAAGGGAGTGTTTTAAATCGACACGAGTTGCGAATTGCCTATTCGCACATGTATTGTACAACGTTTTACAGTAGATATGGCCCTTTAAATGTTCGACACAGTAACGGAATATGCTAATTTTCACACTAGTGTGGTAAAGTAGCACCATATGTACTGTAAATGTATATTTATATTCTCAAGCCAACCATACAATAAAATACAAGATATGTATCGGCTTAATTAATAAGAATTACTAATAAGTTTTATTTTTGCCCCTTGCACTATGGAACCAAATGAGTCTTCATATTGCATAATTGTCACAATTGTCAAGAATATGTATTAATTGTATTTTATATCAGCGGTTGATTACAATGTTGTTTTTATTATATTATTGTATTGAATAGGTCTGTGATAACCGTCTGATGTTTCAAACGCATTTAAGTACGACAAAAATATGTATACACTATTACATCAGTTGTTACAAGCCGAATAATGTATACATATCTTTGACGTGGACTAAACACATTAATGATACAAATAGATATCATAAATTTAAAGCGGCGTTTGAATTATTTACGCTTTATAACTTAACACAAAATATGAATCTCCTGTCATAGCGTTTGTGTCAGGATCTCTGGGTAAATTGAACTCAAGTGTGTACATTTATTTTTGTCAGGCCACTTCGGTAGGTGCTTTTAGTGCGAGAAGGATTCTATTAGGGTAAAATATAATCAAATTTATTAATACTGCATGTAAAATCACTTAATTTATAATGATTTTCAATGAAGTTACTTGTAAACTTGTAGTAAATAAATATTTTTATTGAACTATTGTTTTATTGGTAATTCGTTCATCTTGTAAAGAAAAAATCCCTATTGAAATTAACGAATACCTTGCACAAGTTGCACTAGAGATGGTGAATGTCACCTGGACCTCATTAGGCGGGTCCACACAGAGCGAGCGAGCGAGCACGTATGTGCGAGGCGATTTCCTCACGCACAAAACTGCCAGTGTAGACGTGCTTCGGCCGAGACACGTCTACGCTGACCGGTTTGTGCGCGAGAACATTGCCTCACGCGTATGCTCGCTCTGTGTGGACCCGCCTATTCATCAAAATCGGCTCAGTAGTTTCAACGGAACGTGGCACAAATACAAACCCACATATATGGCATTCCACCTTGCTTTTGGTTTTCTAGTCAGGTTAAAATTTTGTCAGACGTTATATTTATATCAGCGGCCGATCGTGAAATTCCTAGGCATATCTTTGTCTCGTTCCCTGAGTCGACGGAGCCCCGCTTGCGGGACTTATTATTTCTGGACAGTTTGACCTTCGGGCATCTGAAGCAACCTAACAACTATTACTACCTATCTATGTATTGGTTTAATGAGACTACCGTCAATAATTTACTATTTGCCTGATCTTACGATCGGCCTCCGACATCACGTTACTGTAACCACATGCTGGATGAGTGTACAATTATACATGTAAATTTGAGGTAAACATTTTGTTTTAGCCTCACGGCATTGAAAATCACTAGGCTTAGGACTTTTGGTAGCATACCGTGGTTCTAGAATCCATGGAGTCGCAAAATTTTATTTATTAAAAGTCAAAGTAAATATTACATTTATATGTAAAAATTACGTAAATGCTAGTAAACAGGATAAACGATTGTACCTAGTCATATTCTTGTACCTACACAGTTTACACAATAAATATTTCTGATGGGGGTAGGAGGGTCGTTTTTGGAACATAGAATTTTTGATTTTTCTTTCATTTACCATCGTAAAAAATGTGTTTAAATAAGTATGTTTTGTTAGATACAGTTTTTTCTCCGATCAATATTTAATAACATATTGGGATTCTTCAGTATATCTTCGTAAATATTGATCGAAGAATAGAAGTGAACATAACACTCTTATTAAACACATTCTTCACGTAGGTAAAAGAGAAAAAAAGATCATCAAAAATTTTCTGTCCCAAAACCGACCCCCTACCCTATACCCCAACCATTTATTTAGTTTACCTTACCAGCGTTAACTTAATTTTTACATATAATATTTACTACGACTTTGAAAAAAAAAGTTTTGCGACTCCATAGATTCTAGAACCACGATATGCTACCAAAAGTCCTAAGCCTGAAAATCACAATCATAATGAAAAAAAAAAAACCTATGTGTGGGATAGATATATGTACCTAGATTGTTAAATAAAATAACAGATAACTTATCACATAATTGCTATTTATTAAATTAAGACAATCTAAAACAGTAGCAGATTGAAAACCGCGAACTTAGTACTTGGGGGCTGGCGACTCCTCCTTGGAGTAGTCTCGGATCGGAGAATAGAACTGTAAACAGAAAAAATGCATATTCTAAAAATATAAGCAAACACAAAAATATTTTGAGTCGAGATATGTACAGTCAGCGTCAAATACTTTGTAGCAACCAAAGTAGCCAAATAGTTCGGTACACCATATATTAAGTATGGTGTACCGAACTAATTGGCCACTTTGACTGCTACAAACTATTTGACGCTGACTGTACACATATATACATAATCGTCAAAAACTACATTTTGCTCCCATTCGTCGGACATGTCGTGTTGTTTCTCAAATGGGCATTTCTATTTCAAGTTGTACAGTCAAGGTATTAAATATCGACAAAAATATGTACACAATGCCTTAATTTACAGGCAATAAGGTCGTGTATACATATTTTTGGCATTTTGTCCGTATCGTTATTTAATACAAGTAAAAGCTGTACCTCCAACTCAATCACGAACTATTTTCATTTTTAGTGAGAAAAATTTCCCCATTTTTTTCATTCATTTGGTTAAGTTTTCAATGCAACCTTCTATGACGGTAACAAATCGGACAAACAAAAATTATATGAAATTTTAGGGCCACTTTTGTCTCGTATTAGGATCAAAAGAGCTCGCGATTCAGAGTTGGAATAACATAAAAAACCCAGAAACTAAATAGCAACTTGGGGTACTTTAAATAAAAATGCCCAAATGTCACACCACTCACACCAACATCATTAATGACTACAAGCAAATTTAAACCTTACTTGAAAGTACAAAGGTTACTTTGACAGTTTACACCATAACAGATATTAGCATTCTTGGTGCTATATGCATGACACAATAACAACTTACAACGCTTTAAAGTTTTTTCAAAATGTTAAAATCATGGGTTCATAGACCAAGTGCAAATCAATTCCAACTAAAGAAACACTTCTAAGAGGTTTCAAGCTTTACGAATAGTCAGTTCTCTATGTTGACAGTGGTAGTTAGTTCTACAATAGAGAAATAAATAAGCTTAGTGCTCACTCCATACATCAGTTTCCTTACTAAAATAAATAATAAGTTGTATGGGAGCTATGGTACAAGTAAGTAAGTAAGTAAATATTCTTAGTACAAGACTGCGGAGTGTTAGGGTTGGCCTCTGGAGCCTGAAGACGCAGGCGTCCATACCACCGACGTGGTATAAAAAAAAAAGGCCAGCCCTGTGCACATGAACAACGTAATTACCTGTTATACATATAATGAAAGTACCTTGTGCTGCTTGTTGCGGTACTCCTCCCAGGGCTCAGGGTTGTTCTTCTTGCTCCAGGACACCTCGGGTGACTTGGTGGCCAGGCGGATAACATAGAACACGGCACCCCCGCAGCCCAGCGCCGTGCACACATACAGAGGGATCAACTATTATATGTAAAAAAAATGTAAATCAACGAAAAATATTGTCAAATTTCTAATAGTTGTATAGATTTAGAAATGCACATAATATATTATGACATATATAATTGCCTAGCATTTGAATTTTAATCAAAAAATGTTTATTAAATAAGAGTAGTCACACTAAAATAAGTGGCAACAATTTTGATAGCCCAGACGGTGCAAGTGTCAAGTAAATGTCATAATTTCATGGAACTTTGACATTTAAAATAACCCGTGCACCGTCTGGGTTACCAAAATCGCTGCCAACTTATCTTGGTTTGACTCTAATATCTGATATTGTATAATTTACTATAGTGGTGGTGGGTTACTATTCTAAATGCAATTTTGTTTTTTTTTTTTTTACTTTTGTACCCAGCTTAATATAATACTACACTCAAAACCAGCCAACTGTTTCTTATAATATAATATACAAATGAGATAGTCACCTGACAAAATAATCTGTCTAATTGGTAAGTCTTAGGGCACAGACAAAAATATGACCCCTTATCCATGAAATAATGATAAAATCCAGCTACTTGACAAAGTTCAGTATTCAAAATTCAAGAATTTAATCTGCAAGTAAGTCAAGGGCTCTTTTGCAAGTCAATACATTTACGTTATATCATATAGAGACATGAAAAATACATAGAAACATTTATAAATACATCAGCCAATACCTAGGTAAACATTACATTGTAATAATCTTATAAATTAATAATTACCACAATATAACAGAGATGTATAGTCTCTATAGTTAATAATGCATTAAATTTGGAGATATAAAAGGTCCTCAAAGTCAGGGTAGTAATACTAATAAATTTGGAGGTGTAAAGTCTCTCCAAGTGTCAAAATAAAATTTATATTGAATAAATTGCATCAAGACTATTAAGCTTATTAACTAGTATGTATCCAATAAATCAATATCAAACATAACAAGCATAAAAACATAAGATTGAACAGCCAGTGACAACAGCACTCCAGGACACTGCTAGTAAAACTATGACTGTTTTTGAGACTGGATACTTGGCCATGGTTCCTTTTCTCCCAAGTAGTTGTCTATTTTATGGTATCCCTTTTTGAGAAATGCATTTTTGAGGTATTTCTTGAATGTAGTATAGGGCAGGTTCCATCCTCTAAGGGTACTTTGTATAAAATGTTATCAGTTACTCATGAAAGATTTTCTATCTTTCTGTAGATGAAACTTGGAGACTACTCACTTATGTTTGTTTCGTGTACGATAACTATGGATTTCAGACAGTTTCTTAAAGGACTTTATATTCTTATGCATACATATACACTATTTTAGCATTTCAGTACAAGAAGTAACAATTGTTTTTAGTTGTCACTCACAAGCGTAACTTACATTTTATACACGAGTTGTAACATGGAAAGGCCTATTTTATGATTTGTTTGCCAGAATGTATAAAAAAAACTCCATATTAGGATTTAGGCTATTCATTTGGTAATGAGGATATAAAGTTAAAGTAAATTATCTTAGATTAGAGATGAGAGGTGTTTATTATATTGCGAAGGCTGTGTCAGCTGTAGGTGCAAATTTATGTTTTACACCCTTATCTATGCGTAATGGCGTTGAATTAATTTCTAAGACAAATCCTAATGGAACATACAAAATACACTATTTTATCATTTCAGAATAGTCTGTTTAATAACATCAGTGACCTCTTCTACGCGTCATCTTTCGGTATACATAGAATACAGAACCATTTAATGATATTATAGGTTAATTATGTAAGAGCTGGATAGTTGCAATTTCTGCAGTAAATATTGATTTTTACTTACAGCCTTGTGCTTCCTCAAACTGGCCAGACTGAGTCCCTGCATTTTGCTATTGATTCACAATTAGATTGCTTGCACAAATTCTTCCCTACGTCGTCTCACTGACGAAAAACTCGATTTTTTTTTTTTTTTTTTGTTAGAATGGCTTTTGCTGCCAGGGCACTTTGCCAACGTCAAGTTTATTACGGACAAACTTAGGAGTGCACCTATGATTTAGCCCAGAATTTTGAATTTAGAGAATTATATACATAACATGAAAGATTAAACAATATAACATTAAAAATAAACACATATAGCTGTATACATACAAAATATTTAAAGACTTATATTATTTTTATCAAGGAAAAATGCCAACAGTTTTAATACATTGGGTTCAGAACTAGCTAGAAGAGACTTTACATTACAGGGGAGAGATACTTTGAATTTGAGCAAGAGATCGTAGAAGCAAAGACGGTTCAACGGACATTCGAAAAATATATGGTCAATTGTGCCTACGCCATAACCACATTGGCATTCCGGGCTACCTTTTACCTTTATCCTGAATAGAAATTCCGGAGAACACACATGACCCAGCCTTAGGCGAATCAGACTACTCGTTACTTTTTTTTTAAACTTAAATTTGAAAAACCAAGGCTTAGAATAAATTTTTCGTTGAATTTGAAAGAACTGTAATTTATTATTGGTAACCCAAAGATCTGACCAATCAGAATGTAGCTTTTCCGAGGAAACTACATCCAAGTCCTTACTGAAACATCGAAAGAAGGACCTATTACCGTTTGTAGCCGCCTCTTTTGCAGCTTCATCCGCTTTTTCATTGCCATGAATGCCTTTGTGGCTTGGAATCCATGATAATTGAACTACTAAATTTAGCAAATGGCAAGCGAAAAGAGCTTCTTTAATTAGGCAAATTATGGGGGATTTTGAGCAATTTTTAATAGAGCTACAGGTAATGGCCTGGATCGAGCTGAGACTATCAGAGAAAATTACCGATTTAGGCAATCTGTGTTCTATTATATATTTAACAGCTTTCAAAATGGCTACGCATTCTCCGGTGAAAATAGAGCAGACCGAGGGAAGTTGAAATTTGTGGGTTGACTTCAAATTGTCATGAATGAAAGCACATCCAACTAAACTATTATTTGATTTTGAAGCATCAGAGAAGAGTAAATCCCATCCCTGCCATTTAGTTCTTACTGTAGACAGGAATCTGTCATTGACGTCAGTCGAACTACGGTTGACTCCTATGTTCACTGATTTTTGCTGGAACATAAGGGCCTCGAAAGGCACTGTATAAATGGGAATCTTAGGGAATTGGATTAACGGAGCCTCAATATTATTTAATCTAACTAGACTAGTAACAAGATTTGGTTTTGGTCTTCTAAGCCATAACCGATTCACTTCAACATGAGATTGTAATAGTTGAAGCTTTGGGAAGATCGGGTGATTTTCTAATTGAGCAACACGGAATAAATATCTATCAGCTAAATACTGGCGACGAATCTTTAAGGGGGGATCAGCGCATTCTACTTGAAGCGCTCTAATGGGAGAAGATCTCATGGCGCCAGTAACTATTCTTAGGGCTTTAGATTGAATCCTATCTAGTTTTTTAAGATCTTTTTTACGGCATGGCTCAATTATAATGGAACCAAAATCAAGAATAGACCTAACTAAAGCGTTATATAATAATTTCTGAGAATATGGGTGGGCTCCCCACCATGAGCCTGATAGGGCTCGAATGATATTCAAATTTTTTTCACACTTTCCAATTGTACTATTAATATGTTCAATCCATAATAGTTTGGAATCAAAGGTCACACCTAGAAATTTTACATTCCTATGGACCGGGATGGCTTGAGAACGAAATGACACATTAATAGGAGGGCAATTTCTGCCTCTGAAAAAGACTAGAGCAGAGCTCTTAGAAGGTGACAAGTCTAAACCATGGGCATCTAGCCAAAGACCCAGAGAAGCAAGAGAATTGTTTATGTGATGGGACGCATCAACGACGTTCCTATGGGCCGAATATATTGCAATATCATCCGCATACTGGAGGACATTGCAATGCTGGTTGATGGACTGATCTAAGTCAGAAGTATATATACTGTACAGTAATGGACTTAAAACCGAGCCCTGTGGTAGACCTCTCCAAACAATTTTTGGATTATCATGCATATTAAGCACTCTTAATGTAATTTTTCTGCCTGATAACAGATTATTAATGAAAAGCACAACCTTCTCCGGAATTCTTATGGAGCGCAATTTCCTGCAGAGAACCGGGAGGAGAACATTGTCATAGGCAGCTGATATGTCTAGGAAGGCTGCAACAACAGATTGTTTTTGAGAAAAGGCTATTCTGATATCTGTCGATAATAGAGCATGGCTATCAGTAACACTTCTTCCTTTTCTGAAGCCAAATTGGGACTCTGAGAGAAATCCCGAACTCTCAACATACCATTCCAATCTGTTTTTAAGCATATGCTCAACTATCTTGCATAGTACCGAAGAGAGAGCAATGGGGCGATAAGAGTTGAAATGCTCGGGATCTTTTCCTGGTTTCAGAATAGGAAGAATGATTTGGTGCTTCCACGATTCAGGGATATCACCCGACTCAAAAGTTTTATTAATTAGATCTAAAAAGAAATCATGGCATGTTGAGCCAGCTTTTTTCAAAAAGGAGTACACAATACCATCAGACCCTGGGGATGAGTCAGTTACTGCAGTAAGAGCCGTTTTGAGTTCATCTAAACTAAAATCCTTATCCAATAGATTGTCCGATCTGTTAAAAGAGTAAGTAACTGGAATATCAAACTCATTAGGAGCAATAGGAGGGGCTAGTTTATTTAAAAAATCATTAATCCAGTTGAAAGACGATCCAGAGGCTGACACAGGAGCAATGCCTCTACGAAATCTCCGTATATTCCTCCATACTAGCGTAGAGGGAGTCGAGGGGGAAATAGATTCACAAAAAGAGTTCCAACCGTCAGATTTCTTCATTGAGAGAATTTTACGACATTTCGCTCTTATTTTTTGAACTTGATGTAATTTTCAATAGATATATTTTTAGTATATTCCAATTCAGCCTCATTTCGTTCTTTTACCGCGGCAGAACACTCTGAGTCCCACCATGGTTGTGAGGGCTTATTATTACGACGGACGAAGGGTTTTTTAAGAGGGATGGATTCCTCTGCTGATTTATGGATAGCAAAGACGAATGACTCGTGAGCGGAATTTAAGTTTGGGTGAGTGACAGATAAGAGGGACTGAATTTTGTCATCTAAAGTGGAAGAATATTTATCCCAGTCTGCTTTACCTAGTCTATACTTTAGTAACGGGGGAAGAGAGGCCGAGGAATTAAGGTTTCCAGGTAAGGAAATAAATATAGGGAAATGATCACTATTATGAGATAGGGAAGAGATATTCCATGATAGTTGAGGGGCTAAATTGGATGAACAAAGAGTTAAGTCTACTGCTGAGGAAATCTGATTAGGGGCCGTACGTCTCGTTGGTCTGCCGTCATTTAAACAACAAAGGTTCAATTTATCTAATAAACCAAGTAAATACCTGCCATTGCTATCAGAAGTGCCTGAACCCCAGCACGCATGGTGACAGTTCAGATCGCCCATAATAACAATCGGATTGGGAATATTCTTTACAATTGAGAAGAATTCGTTCAAATTTGCTATAGAAGGATGCGGAATGTATACTGAAACGTAAGAAATATTATTAATGCTGGCTGCAACAATATAAATGTTATCTGAGTGAACGGGAAGTTGTAACTGGTAGAAGGGGATTTTGTTATTAATTAAAAGGGCCGAACCATCCCACCCATCCATCCTGTCATCTCTTAATGCTAGAAACCCCGGCAATTTGAAGAATTGCTGGGGTTTAAGCCAAGTTTCGCTTATAGCAAAAAGCATTGGGTTATATTTATTGTAAAGGTATGATAATTCCGATTTTTTGTTTAAAATACTACGCGAATTCCATTGTACTGCCGTACACATCTTGAAGTCTTTTATTAAGCATAACGCACAGGGATTCAATTTTGGAAGCAGCGTGGTACGGTAAATTGTCTAAACTAAGAAGCATCAACAAGGAGGTTAGAAGAGAATCAAGGACCCTGTCATTTAGTTGAGTTTTTCCACGGAAAGAATCCTGGGGTTGATGGGAAGACGAAGGCAAGAAAGAGTTGACACTGTCAGGGTGATTCCCTAAGTCTGCATTCGGCATTTCGCGAAGAGCACAACCATTTTGAGGATCAGGGATTCTGTAACTATTAATTATTGCTTGATGGGCTATCTTATCATATCCCGATTGGAGAGGGGCCCTAGGTTTCCTGGTGATAGCAATGGTTTTTTTGTAAGATGATGTAGCAGTCGATTCAGCAACTTCGGCGTAGGATCGTTTTGATGAGGGGAAGAGATGGGAGGCTTCACTAAATGATATAGCCTCCTCCGACATAGCAGCTTTAATTTTAAGTTGCCGATTGTATTCCGGGCATTTCTTGTCATTGGCTGGATGAGCACCAGAGCAGAAAAGGCACACTACATCATTAAATGAAGTACACTGCGAGCTAAGGTGTGACTGGCTGCATTTTGAGCAGCGAGGCTGTGATCTGCAGTGTGCCATAACATGGCCGTACCTGCAGCATTGCCGGCATTGAATTACCGGCAAATTGTACTTATCAGTGAGAAAAGAGTTGTGAAATAGGAACACTCTCTGGGGTATTTTTTGCCCATCGATAGTTAAAGCCACTGTCTCCGTGGGAATCCATTCATGACCTTCACCTACCTTCTTTTTTGCATTGAGGCGTCTCGCCTTAATAATCTTACCAAATCCTTCAGGCGTTACCGTACCCGCTGCTACTTCTTCATTGGACAGATCCTTGGGAACATTTCGAATAATAAACATTCTTGCCACGTTGAAAGTCGGGATAAACGCAAGGTAACGAGAGTTCTCTTTATTGACTGTTTCTAGGAACCTGTTAGCAGAAAGACCGTTAGCAAATTCAAGGCTTAACCGATTCCTGCCTATCTTACGGACTCCCCCCTCGAGCAGACCTTTAACATTATTAGAGCACAAATATTGCCCAAATTTCACGGGGTGTAGTGTAACGTCATGTGCATTATCAGGAGATGAATCTGACTTCATCTGCACGTGAATCACATATGGACCAACGTCCGATTGAGTGTAGCACTGCCTACCAATGGGGGGCGATGCGGACGCTTGAGTTTTCATCGATTGACTTATTTTTGTTTTTTTTGGAATGTCAGTCGAGGTCTCCTTTAAATTAATCGCGGGTCTTTTAAGGGATGACGATTTAGCCAAAACGTACTCGTCTTCCATATCAGGAGAGATTGATGCTTGGCGATCTACCGCCGGAGGACTTAAAGGGGAGTTTGACTCCATCGTAAGATTATCGGCCGGCCTGGGTGATGGGCTAGAAGAACCCATCACTCTGCCGGCCATATGTAAACGAACTGAACCCAACAAAATGAAATATATATACAATAATTGAACAAATAAATAAATAAAATAATATTTGCATAAAATTCGCCCCTAGATTGAATAAAATAAAATTTGAGCCGAGAAGATTCTAAACGTCACAACCCGTCCCGCACTCCGTCCAAAGACCTCTAAAATAGTTTTCAAAAACTCGATTATTCTTCTCGTATTCTAGGGCGCCGTCGGTAAATTGTCAAATGTGGGGTTGCTATTGAAAAAAAAAAATCTGTCAGTTTTGATTTTGTAATAAATGAAATATTTAATATTAGAATAACATAAAACATTACAAAAATAATTTTATTTAAAGTAAAATTAATTATCTCGTTGCGTTATGCTGATTGTATTAATGTTTGGCAGAATAAAAATATCTTTAGCCCGACACCTGAGAATGAAAAAAATTAAGAATTGCAATAAACTTTTGACAAGTGAAGTGCATCTAAAAATTAAAAGGTTTTTATTGTTATAACCTATTTTTAATGATTTGGTGCTACAAAAGCGGAAAATATTTTAGAATAAAGCGCAGGCTCAGTCCACTTTCAAGATGAGCTTTTTGTTGTAAGTATCAGAGTGCGTGTGGTTGCCGGAAAGGTCTATTTATAACCGGACGATCTTCCGTCCGCTGACGTCTTGTTTACGTTCGTGCGGAGTTTGGGCAGTAATTAAACAGATTGGTGCCGGGCGCGGCGCTGGCCGCCCTAGCGGGCCCCTTGGCCTGCAGTGCCTGCGAGCGCCGCGACCGAGAGCGCACGGGCCAGCCCTTTGTCAACACATTTTGACTCACTCCGCCCTCGTCTCGGACTCTCGGTAAAATTCCTATCCTTCAGTACCCCATAGCCGAGAACCCGTTTCAGCTGTTGCCACATATAAATTGATCTTTGATGAAGAATGTAGTACTGTTTATCCAGTTACTATTTTTTAATCCCTCTTTTTCCCATTACATTAAATCCCATAAATGTTAATGGAAACGATAATCTCATGCAGAATCTCTCCTGCGTTACTTATACTTTATACAATTGTGTGTTAAGAGAAGATGTGCTATGTTCCAGTGGGAGCAGGTCCAACAAGACCTTCAAGCCAAAGAAGAACATTCCGGAAGGCACCCACCAGTACGATCTGATGCGGCACGCGGCGGCCACGCTCGGCTCCGGCAACCTGCGCCTCGCGGTGCTGCTGCCCGAGGGAGAGGACCCCAATGAGTGGATTGCTGTCAACAGTAAGTTTATAACCCTCCTTGTAGCTAGCAGTGGGACTTTAGTTGATTAAGTCACTCAAACTTGAAATTTAATTCATTGACATAAATCTCTGCACTTGAAAGATCATGAAGCCCTTGCAAAAGCTTTACATTTCTAATAAAGTACTCAATGTATGGTTGACTGAGCTTGACATGGAACAAGTAATCTATTTCCTGGACTGACATTTCGAACATTGTACACAGAGCGAGCATACGCGCGAGGCAATTTCCTTGCGCACCAACCGGCCAGTGTAGACGTGCCTCGGGCACTTTTAGTACATGTTTATTTAACATAACCATACTAATTTTGTTAAAAGTTTCTTCAAAGTTTGAATGTTTTTCCCGTTACATTATCCAATAAGACAGCAAAATTTCTGTAATTTTGATCTAAATCCAAATGGTCTTAGCATTAACATATTATTACCCTTTTGACTGCCAAAGATGTCAATGGATGCGTGTGGCTACAGCCCATATCAACCTTTTCGCATTGTGACAAGGTTCACAATGAGACGGCACACAATTAGTATTCAGAGGGTTAATTATGTTACATTTTCCTCTCCATATCAACCTAATTCCATGTATAATTATATCAGTTCCTGTGAGTCATGTTGCCATACTGTAACTACAATGGAGCCAACAGGAAGCTGCTCATGCCACATGCTTGTGTTCAACTATAACAATCATTATGAATATCAATGAATAATTCTTATTCTATTGTGGCATAATTATAGTACAATTAATTAAATCAATTGGGGTATTTGACCACCCACTGTTGTACTAATAGTTGTGGCTGAGTGTTCTTTTAACTGACAATTTTTTAACCATATAATAAATAAATAATCCAAGTTTTAACTCTCACCCCATAATTTCATCCTACCTACTAAAATAATATTTAGTTATTCATTTGAGAATTTTTGATTAAAACCCCTAAATATCAATTTAGAAATATATAAAAAATCTAGAGTTTTCTTATGCAATAGTTCATTTTAGAGATGGAGAGTACAAAAAAAAAGCTTATGATTTCACAAATTTTTAAATGTCGGTAGTATCCCTAAACATCAATTTAATTTTTTTTTAAGTCTAGAGTGTTTTAATGCAATATATCATTTCTAGAGGGTGGGAGTGAAAAAAAAAACAGTACTAGTTTGAATCTCTCTATTGTCCATGGTTAACTGAGTTTTATCTGAATTTAGAATGATATTGACAGTACATTATTTTGTATTGTAACAAAATACCTTTCAATCAAGCCTTTACCAATACTGTTTCAAAAGTAAAATAAGTGCAACCTTTCTCACTTGGTCTATGACCAATTAATTATTTTTAATGAGAAAACTAGAATATCAGGTGCTGATAAATATTATTAAGAACCAATAAAGCAGTGAGTCATTGTTTGATAACAGTACCACTCCCACTTCACTTAATTGAGTCTGTATTTATTGATCCCGACTGCACTCGCTGTGGGGGACATGCAGTTAGGGACCATTTTACTGAGACCTATGGCAAATAATATAATAGATACAATATAAACTTAATGATTATATCAATCTGGCCAAAGATAGTAAACAAAATGAGAAATACAAAGGAATCGAGGAAGGGGGGAGACGTATACATTTAGTTATAATTTTAATGCGCCTTGGCGACGCCATTGTTGCTGGAGACGGCGGATGAACATAGGCTACTTTATTATACTTATTTTTGCGAAATGGCATATGGCATAATAATTGGGCAGGGCAAATATACCCCGCAAGGTCACAGCATAATAATTCCTTCTTAGCCAATGTCTCAAAGGAAAACATTAATATGGCATAACTTTTCCCAGCCGTGGACTTCTTCAACCAAATCAACATGCTGTACGGCACCATCACCGAGTTCTGCACCGAGGAGGCCTGCGCCGTCATGTCCGCCGGCCCCAAGTACGAGTACCACTGGGCGGATGGACTGGCTGTGAAGAAACCCATCAAATGCTCTGCACCCAAATATATTGACTATTTGATGACCTGGGCACAAGATCAGCTGGACGACGAGACACTCTTCCCTTCCAAGATAGGTAAGTTTATCTATCTACTACTACTAGGAGGCCTGCGCCGTCATGTCCGCTGGCCCCAAGTAGGAGTACCACTGGGCAGGCGGACTTACTGACAAAAGCAAATGCTCTGCACACAAATATATATACTATGTATTTGATGCCCTGGGTACAAGATCAGCTGGATGATGAGACACTGTTCCCTTCTAAGATAGGTAAGTAATCAATCACTATATTACTAGGGCTTGTGTTGTGTATGAGTGTCAAGTATGTAGATAGATTAGCAGTCAAGAAACAAAGAAGAAAGAAAGATTATTATTCTAGTAGATCCTCACAAAATTTGTTTCTTTCTGTCCCTCCTTTCTCCTAAAAATTTTATAATTGTTCGTTCACATTTCGGGCTGTTCGCCTGTGGAGCTCTCTCCCTATCGAATTAAGACGCGCTCAATCCCTAGCTATTTTCAAATCCCACCTTAAAGACTATTATCTGTCCCTTCCTTAGTGTCTCTGGTCGCATTACTGGCAATCAAACTTGGCTACAATTTATAGTATTGGAAACGTATATATGTATGCTGTATATGTAAGTAGTTTTGTTTTCTTTTTTTTATACTACGTCGGTGGCAATCAAGCATACGGCCCGCCTGATGGTAAGCAGTGTCCGTAGCCTATGTACGCCGGCAACTCCAGAGGAGTTACATGCGCGTTGCCGACCCTAAACCCGCCCCCCCGCATTGAGCTCTTGCAACCTTACTCACCGGCAGGAACACAACACTATGAGTAGGGTCTAGTGTTATTTGGCTGCTGTTTTCTGTAAGGTGGAGGTACTTCCCCAGTTGGGCTCTGCTCTAGATCTGGAATGACATCCACTGGCTGTGCCCTACCACACAAAGTGAGATGACATTCGCAATGCCCATACCTCTCTTTTGGACGTAGTTTAAGGACGTACCCGGGTCCAAAAGTTTGTATATATAAGTATTGTTATATTGTTGTAGATTTAGTATTTATAACTTTTCTCTTTAGAGTTATGTAGTTTCCAATCTAGTTTTTTGCACCTCTTAATAGTTAAATTAATATTATCACTTCTCCGCTACCTAAAGGTTTTCCGGTAGAGATCGCTCTTTAGCGATAAGACCGTCTGTTGTCACCTCTGTCTTCATGTACTATGATGTCTCTCTGTAAATGTTAAGAGGATTTGTATTGTATTGTATTGTATTGTATTGTATTGTATTATTTGATTGGTCCAAGAAGTTCCACTGGTACCAATTGTGAGTGAATGTTATTTCTTCGTATTGATAATGATAATGATGCTTACCTTAGATTCTACTCTTTTTTACAGGGGTCCCATTCCCGAAGAACTTCCAGAGCATCGCGAAGACGATCTTAAAGAGGTTGTTCCGCGTGTACGCCCACATTTACCACCAGCACTTCCCTCAGGTAACAATAACAGTTGTGTAAGTGGCGGGATCGATGGGGCGTTCCAATCAGCAAAAGACAGTAGTTTCGACGGCTAATGATTTATTTTAAACTTGGCGGCTTTATACAATTTGTAACAGTGCACAAAAAAGGTAACAGTATGCAGGAGCCCCACCCTCAGCACGAACGTAACCACCGGGTTCAATTTTATTACTACGTAATCAGTCTCCGAGTATCTCTAGACAGAAAGTACACAGAGCAGCTGATACTTCGTATAAACAAACACCCGTGTCACCTATCGAATCTATCCAATAAACAAAAATCAAACTTAGAACTTAACTAATCTACGAAAGACTAACGCCTGCGCGTTCTATCTCGATGCCACCGCCATCTAGTGAGCGGTTTGCATACTAATGTTTAATACATGCCATGAAACTGTGATAGACTAATGCTTGCGCGTTCTATCTCGATGCCACCGCCATCTAGTGAGAAATTGGGTAAACTGTCCGTATTGGAAGTGGGGCTATGTTACAGTTGTACTATCATTATTGGAGGAATATTTACACGGTACGGTCTATTATTGTATCGCGAGAAAAATGAGATGTCTTGTTAACCACACGTATAGGCATCGGCGCCAGAGTTGAACTCATACATACAATAACATGCAATTTAATGACAGCTGGGGATTTGAAGATGGAACAATAGGTTTCGTCGGTGTATCCCATTCGCCCCGCCGGGCACAGATATAGGCGCTTCATATAAATAATTCGGATGTATCCCCGCCTCATTAACAGAGGCGGTCACGAGGGGCAGGGACAAATGGAAATAAGTGCACAAATCACGGTTTTTTCGGCTACTTTTTTACTTGGTGATATTTGGTGGGGTTATTGGCTAACCCCCCCCCTCCCCCACATAACCTCACGTGTATTTTTAATTTAATTTTTCATTCGACTTAATTTTAAGATTAATAGTATTGTATAAAGTAGATCTTGTTTATCCTCGCTATTTAGGGGGCGTCCATTAATCGCGTCATACGTTTTTGGCTTGTTTTAGACCCCCCCCCCCCCCCATGGTGATCTTTGGTGATATTTTCAGGACCCCCCCCCCCCATCCAATATGACGTGTATTTTTTTCGATAACTAAAGAACAGTTTTCTAACAAATGAACCTAAGTACACGTGAAGGATAATAAGGGCGGAAAACTATTATTTTTATTTTATTGACATAATACAGTATAGCACAGATGAAAAAAAAAATACACGTGATTGGTGTCCATACCTCCCCGTCCCCTGTGGTGATCATTGGTGATTTTTTGCTGACCCCCGCCCCCCCCTATACAATATGACGCGATTAATGGACGCCCCCTTATAAGTGCGAAGTGAAGATGTATGTTTAAAGAAACCATGAAAAAGTATATGGTAGATATTTTTTCTTAGTTTCGTTCACTATGAAGAAATACACGTGAGGTCTCCTTATACGTCGAGCGGCTCGGCCAAGGTCGCGCTCGCCCGAGGAAAACGTGCGCTCTGCCTCGGCCGAGGCACGTCTACACTGACCGTTTTGTGCGCCTCGTGCTTATGCTCGCTCTGTGTGGGTGCCTATTCGATCACAGCGCTAAGAGCGACAATCGCCTCTTGAATAAATTATTTGACCAAATCGTATTTGTCCAGGTGGTGACGCTGGGCGAGGAGGCGCACCTGAACACGTCGTTCAAGCACTTCATCTTCTTCGTGCAGGAGTTCAGCCTCATCGAGCGGCGCGAGCTGGCGCCGCTGCAGGAGCTCATCGAGAAGCTCACCGCCAAGGACGCGCGATGAGGTCCGGTGGCACCCATCACCCTCGCGGGCTGACTTGCACTTTGTGGCTTCATTCATAAGGTCTACTTTTCATGTCACATAGGAATCAAACATTTTTGATAGCAAATGAATGTCTTTATGATTATTGATATGGTACTGTTCTTTTACACAAAAAAGAAGTTTTTTTTTTGTTTATGTTCAAATCGTTTATTTTTGATGTCATTAAAAGAACTTTTGATTTTAAAAACTGGTAAAATCGTCTTAAGAAATTAGTTAATTATTAAGTCCAGTTTTTCAAACAGTCCACCCACCCACAAACTTGTCAATACAATTGAACTTTCTGTCAAAAAAATAATTGTAATGGCTGAAGATGGATCCTTTTCGCTAAATTGCGTCGTATTAAAAGTGATTTTGTCTTTTTATAAATGTTGATTGAAAAGTTGATTGTTGAGTGAAAGTAGACTTTATCAATAATGCAATAAGGTGCAGTTTAAAAGTAAAGTAACCTAAATATGCACATTAGGAAAAAGTGACTTTGTAAGTGCTTTCAGTAACATTTAGAAGTAAATTCTAAAACATAATTTAGCAATAGAAAATTCCTAAAACACTTCGTAGGCAGAGGCAGACCATAATGTTTAAAGAACGTATGATGACCAATTCGTGGAATTTCTAACTGTCAAAAATATTAAAAAACGGCTAGTATGTAATTTTGATACTGAGGTCTGTATGGTTTCACATTTGAATTAACCTAAAGGGTAACATTTTCTATTTATAGATACAAATAAATAAATTTGACACCAAAAAATAAGCCATGTAGTTTTGAAAAAAAAAAGAAGTTTGTAAAATAGATTTTGATGGATCGACAATACAAAAAAGCTAAATTGTAAGGTATAAAATTAATACAATTCGCTTTAACCCTTAAGCGTAAGTAAATAAAGAAAAGTATAAGAATATGACCTTTAGCTTGCAAAGTGCGTCGACCCTCACTGCCCAAAATTTGTAAAGTATATTTTGTAGCGTTTCCTTGTAACTCTCACGTATTAGGCTAAGGTTTCGAGTGTGCCTCGCGTAGTTGACCCCAGCTTGGCCCTTCAGCACTAAAAGCTACTTTTTTGAGTACTGTACATTTAGCCCAGCTGCAGAGGTCACTGACCCCCTTTGAATTTTTCTGGCAAGGGTCAATTACCTCTGCAGCTCACTGAACCTACTACAATAGAATATTACATACCTAGGACAGTAAAGAAAGTAATACCTCAGATCACATAGAATTGTCGGCCGAAGCGAAGCCGAGGTCTAAAACATATGATCTGAGGCTTTCTTATTTACTGGCCGAGGTGTGTATTTTTATGTTTGACGGAGCCGGAAAGCGGCAACTTCGTTTATTTTAGCGGATCGCAAGTCGACGCTTTCCGCACAGAGAACGGAGAAATATTTTGCATAAGCACGCGCGCAATATACGACAAGCCTTATTGGCTCCACAAATTAACATGTGTCAGATATTTTCCAAAGTTTCTTTGAGCGAGATATTATTACGCTTATTTCGATAAACGTTTTATTCGTATAATTCTCTTGTTTTAGTATATAGAAGACAGACAAATTACCCCCTGTTACTGATGTGTGTTGGCGTTTAGTGCTGAAAGGTCAAGTTACATACTAACATACTATATACATATAGAAAACGTGTCTCAAAAATAGTAGCATAAAACGTTTATGAGGGCAATTTGAATTAAGCTAATCTTAGCTAGTACCTATGATAATTTCAAAATGTTTTGATAACCGTAAAACCACCCAACTATAGTCCAATACTGCAACTATGGTCCACAAGTTCAAAAGGAAATCATTTATACCAAAATGGCTTAGTTTTCTATTCAATTGGATGTTATCTATACCAATGTTCATTTTGGTTTACTCCTAGTTTTATCTTCCATTTATAAACATACTTTGCCTTAGAACTACAAAAATATAGTAAAATACACACCTGAACGAGAAAAATTGAGTTTATTTGTGGACCATAATTGGGAACTTTGGACTATAGTTGGGTGGTTTTACGGAATATGTAAAGATATTACTATTTTTAAGACACTCCGTTTGGTAAGTTTGTGATAATGAATGTAGGGGATTGATATATTTATATTTGTGCGTAAATTTATCGAATCGAAAACCCGAACTCGACTGAGAAAGCAATGGCCTAAAATACGGAATATTATATTAATTCCTGTCGCAAGTGTGGTGTACTAAATTGTAATATTTAGTGTTTCAAGCCATTGGATTTGTAAATAGCTGTTGCCTCCTCGGCAGTAGCGGTACTGACATTTCTGTATTTCTTATATCGTAGTTATAGATAAATTGTCCTTTTAAAGAGCTTTTCCTTTAATTATTATTAATTAAAATAAATGGCGTGTAAGCTGATTGATGGTTCCATTAAAAAAGTAAAGCGCCGTAAACCTTGATTTTACATCCTAGGCCCTAAAATGACAATTCAGCCTCATTAGTTTATGCAGACAATCAACAAAATTGGTCAAGGTCAATTCATGTTTTAGTTCAAGGTAGTTTCTTTGAACTATAACAATTAATTTTTTCTCAATCTGGTTTAGTAGCTGCATTGAATTATTTGCTGTCGTATGTAACGCGAATATGGAAAACCACACAAAATGTATGTAGTGCCAAATGGCTTAAAAACTTTGAAACTATTGAAACGAATGCCTTGCTAGTTATGTTGCAGCGAAACATTTTCGATATCCTAAATGAGATTTAGCAATGAGACCTAATCATATGAGTCTAATAATTTTACTATCAGTACGCATAGATTAGTATATATTATACTGTAAGATGGGTTGCTCCGTATATGTTGTTCATATTATTATTATGTTAAGTTACTTATTTATTTATTGTGATGTCGTAACATAGTTTTTCATCTTAAATCAATTCTAACGCTAATCTAAGATTAATTTATATTTACAAATGTATTCGATTATTTTCATTATATCATTGTGTGGATTGAGTGTTTATTAAAGACTACATTTAACGTAGGTGTGATTTGTACCGTCAAGGTTTGTTGGTCACTTGATGTATTTAATTTTCTACCGTTACTCTTTATATCTATCAATACAGGTACAGTCCACCAAATAGGCTCGGCCCCCGTAGAACCATGTCAAAGTGACGGTATGAATAAAATCGTAAGGAATCTCTCTCTAATTGTCAATTTGAAATGGTTCTACGGTGGCTTAGTTTTCTAATGGATTGAGTATCCTTTGGTATGCTTAGGAGCGGAGCTGCTCCATATATATTCAACCAAATTCAACTTAAACATGAAGATATCATGGTTGCTAAATAAATAGCATAAGTTTGTATGCTTTTATGTACTAACAAAAACACTGATCCCATCGCTGCGCCTTCTGCCTGCAGTCTGCAGTCAATCAATACCTTAAGACGACCTTAATGGCCTAAATTACTGGTTCCAAATCAGGAACATACATCTGTATGTATGTTCCTAATTTGGAACCAGTAATTTGAAAACACCCAACTTGTCAATTTTCGCGCCTACATTTTTTAAATTTGCCATGTCGCTTGAAATAAATACAACACAATTAAATTTGCCGCCATTTTCTACTGACAAGTGCCAGAGTATAAATTAAAAGGGACGATTTCATGGTAGTCACTTCGCGCCCGCGTTCCGCTCAGTGTGGCGTTCCCTCTGGGTGGGACTTGATCGTTTTACAAATAAGAGCTACATACAAAAAAATATTTTTAGATCAGTGGTATATTGCAATGAATTAGATCGATGCTATCTAATGAGATTATTTATTAATATTTTGTGTTTGTTGCGAAAAATCTGCACTTCCCATACCTTTTGTGCTGAAATTTTTTGTATAATTTGATAGAATTTAAAATGAAGTATCCTTTTGGACGGCGCTATCTCTAATCTCATATCGTAGGAGCTAAGTGTGTAGATATTATTGACGCATTTACATCGACGCGCCACTCAGCGCCCGATATGTTTATTTAATTTAGTTAATGTATGACGCGAACAATTATATAATAAAAAGTGAATAAAACCCATAATCTGCCTTTGTTCTGAACATACCTACATATGATTAGTTTACTTACATCCTAGGCAACTGTTTATGGTCTCGTAATTCCGACCAGAATGAGGCGCTCTTCGAACCTACCAAATTTTATTAAAGTCCGACGTAAAGTCAAATCCACAAAATAAACGGTAAGTTGAGATTGAGCCCAATTCCATAGATTATTTACCGAGCGTTAGTGAAGGCCGCCGTTTCAGCTTGGGCAAAAATACTTTCGTATGTCCGGATGTTCTCCACTACAGATCGCAATTGATTTTTTCTCTACGATTTTCATGACCCGCTCAATAATTTTTGGTAAAGCCTCGATTGTTCAAAAACGAATGAGGAAGTTGCACATGTGGGGCAATGTAATCGGATCCAAATTTCGAGTTGCTTCCTTATGTCAGCTTAGAATTGACTTTTAAATTATGATATTGAATATTTTTTTTATTACGTTTGTTTGGATTTGATTTTTTGGTATTTCATAGTTAGTATTTTCCTCGCGTTGGTGTGGTGGAAAATTTTGTTTCACTCTGAAGCAATAGTGCATTGTGCAACGAAGGGGTAAGTGAATTTTTGGATACGAGGGTGATTATTAAAGACCCGAGTTTGCAATATTCTTACCCCCGGAGTTACACACAATGTTTTTCATCACACTTGCGAAGAAAAAAATAAATTTTAAACGAAATAATTCTTACATACATATCAAACATTCGTCCGGCATTTTGTAATTTCTTGACAGATTAGCATCGAGGGCACAGACCTATCCGGCATTCAGCCACGATTAATATAATGTAAAAATATTTTAAACGGCTGTTAAATTAATCAAATTATTTAATTTTAAACATAAACAAAAATATTAAATTATAAACATCAGTATTTTAATATTAACACTCATTTATGCTACTTGGTTTGTATGAATAACTGACATAATTAAAAAAGAAAGCTATAACTCCCTAGTAAGTTTTAAGTTAGTTTTAAGCAAAGTATGCTCGCGGGGCTTCAGAGCCACTCGTTATCGCTATGGTCGTCTCCCTAAGAGTACTGTACGGACGAACATTGCAAAGTTATAAATATAAAAAAATACAGTTATATCTATAGCACCCTGGGGTCTAGGAATAATAATAAAAAATAATTCAGCCTATATACGTCCTACTGCTGGGCACAGGCCTCCTCTCATGTGCAAGAGGGCTCGGGCTATAGTCCCCACGCTAGCCCAATGCGGATTGGGGATTCACATACACCTTTGAATTTCTTCGCAGATGTGTGCAGGTTTCCTCACGATGTTTTCCTTCACCGAAAAGCTAGTGGTAAATATCAAATGACATTTCGTACATAAGTTCCGAAAAACTCATTGGTACGAGCCAGGATTTGAACCCACGACCTCCGGATTGAAAGTCGGACGACATATCTACTCGGCCACCACCGCTTATTAATAATAAATTAGGAATAATAAAACTACTTATTTTATCATATCTATTTATTAATATACGAATTTTATACATACTTATTTGTCATAAAACATCGTTGTGATAAAACGTCAAAATAATCGGTAAGTAACATTATTACTTATTAGTATTAATACTAAATCTAGGAATCCTAGAGCCACTTTCCCAGCAATACATAGTCGACGATGCTAACTGTATACACATACATTAGCGACAAGAGTGTGGAAGTGCTACTAGAAATGCCAATAGACATTGAAACTATGACGTACTTATCTACAAGCATTACCACACTTTGTCACTTCCAAATTAGTGCACTGGAGACGGATTCAAATATTTTTCCTCTTTTTTTCATTCCTTGGCGTTTAGAGCCTTACAATTTTTCTAGCGGTGACACCAACAAGACGTCCGTTATTCGCTCGTTGGCAAGTTATAATATAACACTTTTTTCTAAAGTTGCAATAAATGCACAAATTATTAAAAAATACAATCTAGGTCAAACATGTCAATAGGCATAATTCCTATTAACCTTTTCAACGCCAAAGACCACTAAAACGGTCATCGTCTGTCGTGCCCGCGACGCCAATGATCATTAAAAAGGCTATGGCGGACGTTGTCAAAGCGACTTTCCTAGTGTCAGTTAAGCTTCATATTCGCTCTTCACCAGTTAACTTTTTGGCGTCCATGGCATTTCTTGACACGTGTGGAAAAGCGTTGAAAAGGTTAAAAGGAATCGTGCAAGAGAACATAAAGACTTATCGCTAAAGGTGGGTCTAACATGGGACGGGCCGTATAGCTTTACATATATGCCGTCAACTGCAACATTATGTGGCATTCTCAACCAAAAGGGTACTTATTGTCGGTGGTCAATAAGGCGCTATTTCCATATAGCTTCAATTTAAAATCAACCTTATCGACTACCGACAATGTTTTGGTCGATAACGTCACATGTATGTAGTGAAAATAAAGCTGCTTGGTTTGAAAAAAAAAAAACATTGATTTTCTAGAGTTACACAGTGTCTGCAGCATTTTTGATAGCCCAGATTGTGCAGTGTTATTTTAAACGTCAAACTTCTATGAAATTATGACGTATAACACTTGCACAGCTTGTGGTGCCAAAATGGCTGCAGAGTTATCGTGGTCTACCTCTATCAGATAGCTGTGTATTCCTCTTAACAGTAATCGTCTTCCTATTCAACATAAATAGTAATTTGATAGAGTACCACTGTTCTTGAAGCCAAGCATTGTTGAAGCAATTGACGGTAGTTACTTTTACCACATACTATGTGGTTTACAAAGCAATTTTTTATTTTTACTCAGACCACATTTTTTTATTGCGTCGTAGCAGTTTGAGTTACTCGCTACGCACAGGGTCCAGTCGAGAATCCCTCGTTACATTTGGGATTTGAAATATGTGACGTTCTCAAGCAAAAGGTACCACATTATTTCTTACCATAAGGGCGAAATTTGCTCGTATTTTTATACGAATAACCTGCCAGAGCGTCCCTATGGCAAGCGACAATGTGCTACCTTTGCTTGAGAACGTATAGTTATATTTAATGTGATAAACGTGGGCATCGGTGTATTTCAGCGTTTGTGGAGTGTAGTGGTCAAAACAGAAAAGAAGGTACTTAAGGCTCTAATAATAGAGTCGTGTTCAGGTATTTAAGAGTAATTGAGCCGTCCGGTATAACTAGCGGCGACGGTATCACTCGCCGACGGTAACACTTAATTTATTGCCATAGATTGAAAAGACGCTAGTAAAAAATGCCAATTAGGGATCTCCTAGACGTCTTAAAACAGTCGGTCGCACCACCGCATCGTTAAAACGTTTGGTAAATTTGGTCGCACGGGACGCGTCATAGGGGGATGCCCGGGACGTCGTTCAGTCCGGCAGGAGCAGGCGGTGCAAGCACTCCACGAGCATGAGTCGCCAGCTGTAGGCGGCTAGGGCCGCGGCGGCGCGCTAGTCGCGGGCGGCGGGCGGCGGCGGCGGCGGCGGCGCCAGGAAGGGCGGCGGCGGCGCGCCCCACGGCGGCGGGTTGTAGCCCCCGCGCCACGCCGCGCCCGGCGGCGGCCCGCCCAGCCCGGGCGGCGGTCCGCCCAGCCCCGGCGGCGGGATACCCATCATACCTTACAAAAAAAAAGTATTCTAAGTTTCAATACTTTCCTTGTATACTTAAAAACACGGTGCATAATACGAGTATGTAGATGATAGCGAAACAAAACAATGTACATAAAATAAGTAGATTACATTTTACGATATAGTATTTACGTGATGCAATAGAGAGCTTTTCAGTGTACCGTGTATACATAGGCAACGAAGCTCGCCGAGTTGCCTAAGTGAGGCACGAAATTGAAAAGCGATTATATCACTATTGTATACAATATTTTTTCTACGAATCATCTAAAATAATACCTTTTTTACTATAAAACTTAAATGATTAATGAAAATTAGTAAGTATCTTAGAAGACAAAAATGTAGTACAAAAAACATAAACGCGCGACCCCGCGTTTAGTCTTTTCTATGGGAGCGTGGCGGCACGTGATTTGTTAATTTTTTTAAGTTGACTACAGCATATTACTGGCTGTTTAGGTACCGTCATTTAAATTATTTATTTGTTATTGTAGTCTATAATAATATTTATAGCTTTATTACATTTACTTGATCCTTTTGCACTTATTTGTAGTTTCATGTGATACCTAAATTTAATTATTGTATAATATTTCATGAATACATTTTAAAAAGTAAAAATTGTAATTTGTAATTGAATGAATACAGAATGACCGAATATTGTGGTAGCTATGAAATAATATTAACAGATAATATATAAACCGTAGGTACCAAGTAAAGGTAAAATGATAGTTACCAGGCGGCGGCGGCGGCGGCGCCATGTGCTGCATGGGGCCGGGGCCGGGGCCCAGCTTGTCGCCCTGCGGAACAAAACTCATCAAATATTTAAAAGGCCTAATTAAATTAATATAAACTAGTAGCTCTGTGAGCTGGAGACCTCGCGAGCATAACTTCAAAACGAACAAATATATAGCTCCGACATTTTGAAAAAAAATCTAACAGAAACTGAATCGACAAAAAATTTGAAAACAGTTTCGATGGTTAAATATAACAACCATCGAAACTGCTTTCACATTTTAACGAGAATCCGTTTAGAATTGCGAGCTGTAGAGGAAAACACACGGACATAAAAAAAGCAATTTTGCCCAATCTGAAACGGAGACCCACGCTAACGCTCGGTCAATAAACAATGTTGTAAAGTTCAATACTTTGTTTTAAGTTGTAGTAAAATAAAAATATTTTGAATGGGCTATAAATATTCATAATTCGTGTGCAATTTTTGATTTAAGTACAATCAGTATCAAAAGGGTTACCTTTAGAAAGAATAATCGAAATTATAATAATTCTGTAAAGCAAGAATATCATAGTGAAAATCTCAACGTCAACATTTTGTTCTGTGGCACTTTCTTGTTCATTTATTATTCGTGGTAAGTCTTAAAAAACTGCAAGTCAAAATAATCGTCAAATCAACAATTAGTGAACGTTTTAAAATAAATAGTGATGTACCTGGTGGTGCTGCGGCGGCGGCGGCGGCGGGAAGGCGGGCGGCAGCCCCGGCGGCGGCGGCTGGTTGTTGGCCACGCCTGCACGCCGCACGGGGAGAATCATATTAAACATTTCCAGGATCGTAAATATAATATTACTAATGACGAAGGCAACTGTCAAAATGATCAACCACGCCACTTAAAAATAGCTTTCACCACTCTACTGGGTTTTGTTGTAATTTTGCGATACACTTATATATTGATGTAATAAGTAGATCACATCTTAGATAGGTATAGAAGCGAAAGTTACCGAGCCAGGGCGCGGCGTGCGGCGGCGGCGGCGGCGGCGGGTACGCGGTCGGCGGCGGCGGCAGCGACGTGGGGATGTTGCCTGCGAGCGACACTACATTATTACATAAGCCGATTAGAAGGATAAGGGATACAATCAAATTATATTATTATTGATTCTATATTTCTAATCATAAATAATAGTACATTACGATACAAGTGCGAAAAATAGGAAATTCGAAACGAGTGGCGATAAATTAAAACACGACCGAAGGGAGTGTTTTAAATCGACACGAGTTGCGAATTACCTATTTGCACATGTATCGTACGTTTTACAATACATATGGCCTTTTAAATGTTCGACACAGTAACGTAATATGCTAATTTTCGCACTAGTGCGCTAAAGTAGCACCATATGTACTGTAAATGTTATTATTTTATTTAATGATATAGGAGGCAAACGAGCAGATGAATCGCCTGATGATAAGCGATTACCGACACCCAGTTTCTCAGAGTTCTTTGCTTGAAGGTTGTTGGAAAAACCGCCGTGAAAAATCCTTGCAGGTTTGTATTGACACCTGGGCCCTATTTAATAAGCATTACAATCCTACAATTTTGTATAAAAGTGACTTATTTGTTAAAAATTATGTTTATTAAATGATTATGGTATGGTATGTTTTTCATTGCAATTTTCAGTAAAGAGTGTTTTTCTCAGGGTTTTATATTAACCATTTTTTTTTTAGTTTTGTTGCGAAGCAGGTCATAACTTCGTTTTATAATGCAAAAGTGTGGTTGTGCGCATTTGTAGTCGGTCAAACAACTTAGTAGAAAAAGACGCCAATTTCAGGGGTTCTATGGGCTATCCCTTCGCGACTACAACTTTAAAATTTTGCGCTTTTTTCTACTTGCGGAAATGGTTTGACAGGTTATAACTGGCAATTTTGAATACGGATTGAGGGCGCGCCGTCTTGGTTGTGCCCGCCGACTCGGATGCGTGGTCTCCTGCCTGCAGCACGTACCTTGCGGCGGCGGCGCCATGAGCGCGCGCGCGGGCGGCGCCTGCTGGAACAGGCCGCCGCCGAACCGCCGCGCGTTGTTGTTGCCTCCCCCTCCTCCCCCCCCTCCCCCGCCGCCCGTGGTGTTGCTGCCGGGGGGCGGCGCCTCGCCCAGCTCCGCCATTAGGGACATGTACTCTTCGTCGATCTTAGCCTGGAAATGAACAAACAATGTTCATTGATAACTAGATAAGATAAGCTTTATTGGTAGCATACTGATACAAGTCAAATACAATTTTGTACAACAAACATACAAAAAACACACTACTCCTTCCGACTATGTTAGCTGCCGAATTCAATCGATTTGCTTACTATTTTATTAATCTACTGTAAATGTCCACAGTGGACGTTACACCCACCTTGTTAGGCATAGAGCTCGGTGTGTGTCCGGGGCGCCTGGCGCGACAGTCCCTCGCGATGTGCCCGGCACCGCCGCAGGCCGAGCACACGACGGCCGAGGTGACGTTGGGCTTGTCGGGACACAGCCAGGTCTTGTAGTACTACACCCACCTTGTTAGGCATAGAGCTCGGTGTGTGTCCGGGGCGCCTGGCGCGACAGTCCCTCGCGATGTGCCCGGCGCCGCCGCAGGCCGAGCACACGACGGCCGAGGTGACGTTGGGCTTGTCGGGACACAGCCAGGTCTTGTAGTACTACACCCACCTTGTTAGGCATAGAGCTCGGTGTGTGTCCGGGGCGCCTGGCGCGACAGTCCCTCGCGATGTGCCCGGCGCCGCCGCAGGCCGAGCACACGACGGCCGAGGTGACGTTGGGCTTGTCGGGACACAGCCAGGTCTTGTAGTACTACACCCACCTTGTTAGGCATAGAGCTCGGTGTGTGTCCGGGGCGCCTGGCGCGACAGTCCCTCGCGATGTGCCCGGCGCCGCCGCAGGCCGAGCACACGACGGCCGAGGTGACGTTGGGCTTGTCGGGACACAGCCAGGTCTTGTAGTACTACACCCACCTTGTTAGGCATAGAGCTCGGTGTGTGTCCGGGGCGCCTGGCGCGACAGTCCCTCGCGATGTGCCCGGCGCCGCCGCAGGCCGAGCACACGACGGCCGAGGTGACGTTGGGCTTGTCGGGACACAGCCAGGTCTTGTAGTACTACACCCACCTTGTTAGGCATAGAGCTCGGTGTGTGTCCGGGGCGCCTGGCGCGACAGTCCCTCGCGATGTGCCCGGCGCCGCCGCAGGCCGAGCACACGACGGCCGAGGTGACGTTGGGCTTGTCGGGACACAGCCAGGTCTTGTAGTACTACACCCACCTTGTTAGGCATAGAGCTCGGTGTGTGTCCGGGGCGCCTGGCGCGACAGTCCCTCGCGATGTGCCCGGCGCCGCCGCAGGCCGAGCACACGACGGCCGAGGTGACGTTGGGCTTGTCGGGACACAGCCAGGTCTTGTAGTACTACACCCACCTTGTTAGGCATAGAGCTCGGTGTGTGTCCGGGGCGCCTGGCGCGACAGTCCCTCGCGATGTGCCCGGCGCCGCCGCAGGCCGAGCACACGACGGCCGAGGTGACGTTGGGCTTGTCGGGACACAGCCAGGTCTTGTAGTACTACACCCACCTTGTTAGGCATAGAGCTCGGTGTGTGTCCGGGGCGCCTGGCGCGACAGTCCCTCGCGATGTGCCCGGCGCCGCCGCAGGCCGAGCACACGACGGCCGAGGTGACGTTGGGCTTGTCGGGACACAGCCAGGTCTTGTAGTACTACACCCACCTTGTTAGGCATAGAGCTCGGTGTGTGTCCGGGGCGCCTGGCGCGACAGTCCCTCGCGATGTGCCCGGCGCCGCCGCAGGCCGAGCACACGACGGCCGAGGTGACGTTGGGCTTGTCGGGACACAGCCAGGTCTTGTAGTACTACACCCACCTTGTTAGGCATAGAGCTCGGTGTGTGTCCGGGGCGCCTGGCGCGACAGTCCCTCGCGATGTGCCCGGCGCCGCCGCAGGCCGAGCACACGACGGCCGAGGTGACGTTGGGCTTGTCGGGACACAGCCAGGTCTTGTAGTACTACACCCACCTTGTTAGGCATAGAGCTCGGTGTGTGTCCGGGGCGCCTGGCGCGACAGTCCCTCGCGATGTGCCCGGCGCCGCCGCAGGCCGAGCACACGACGGCCGAGGTGACGTTGGGCTTGTCGGGACACAGCCAGGTCTTGTAGTACTACACCCACCTTGTTAGGCATAGAGCTCGGTGTGTGTCCGGGGCGCCTGGCGCGACAGTCCCTCGCGATGTGCCCGGCGCCGCCGCAGGCCGAGCACACGACGGCCGAGGTGACGTTGGGCTTGTCGGGACACAGCCAGGTCTTGTAGTACTACACCCACCTTGTTAGGCATAGAGCTCGGTGTGTGTCCGGGGCGCCTGGCGCGACAGTCCCTCGCGATGTGCCCGGCGCCGCCGCAGGCCGAGCACACGACGGCCGAGGTGACGTTGGGCTTGTCGGGACACAGCCAGGTCTTGTAGTACTACACCCACCTTGTTAGGCATAGAGCTCGGTGTGTGTCCGGGGCGCCTGGCGCGACAGTCCCTCGCGATGTGCCCGGCGCCGCCGCAGGCCGAGCACACGACGGCCGAGGTGACGTTGGGCTTGTCGGGACACAGCCAGGTCTTGTAGTACTACACCCACCTTGTTAGGCATAGAGCTCGGTGTGTGTCCGGGGCGCCTGGCGCGACAGTCCCTCGCGATGTGCCCGGCGCCGCCGCAGGCCGAGCACACGACGGCCGAGGTGACGTTGGGCTTGTCGGGACACAGCCAGGTCTTGTAGTACTACACCCACCTTGTTAGGCATAGAGCTCGGTGTGTGTCCGGGGCGCCTGGCGCGACAGTCCCTCGCGATGTGCCCGGCGCCGCCGCAGGCCGAGCACACGACGGCCGAGGTGACGTTGGGCTTGTCGGGACACAGCCAGGTCTTGTAGTACTACACCCACCTTGTTAGGCATAGAGCTCGGTGTGTGTCCGGGGCGCCTGGCGCGACAGTCCCTCGCGATGTGCCCGGCGCCGCCGCAGGCCGAGCACACGACGGCCGAGGTGACGTTGGGCTTGTCGGGACACAGCCAGGTCTTGTAGTACTACACCCACCTTGTTAGGCATAGAGCTCGGTGTGTGTCCGGGGCGCCTGGCGCGACAGTCCCTCGCGATGTGCCCGGCGCCGCCGCAGGCCGAGCACACGACGGCCGAGGTGACGTTGGGCTTGTCGGGACACAGCCAGGTCTTGTAGTACTACACCCACCTTGTTAGGCATAGAGCTCGGTGTGTGTCCGGGGCGCCTGGCGCGACAGTCCCTCGCGATGTGCCCGGCGCCGCCGCAGGCCGAGCACACGACGGCCGAGGTGACGTTGGGCTTGTCGGGACACAGCCAGGTCTTGTAGTACTACACCCACCTTGTTAGGCATAGAGCTCGGTGTGTGTCCGGGGCGCCTGGCGCGACAGTCCCTCGCGATGTGCCCGGCGCCGCCGCAGGCCGAGCACACGACGGCCGAGGTGACGTTGGGCTTGTCGGGACACAGCCAGGTCTTGTAGTACTACACCCACCTTGTTAGGCATAGAGCTCGGTGTGTGTCCGGGGCGCCTGGCGCGACAGTCCCTCGCGATGTGCCCGGCGCCGCCGCAGGCCGAGCACACGACGGCCGAGGTGACGTTGGGCTTGTCGGGACACAGCCAGGTCTTGTAGTACTACACCCACCTTGTTAGGCATAGAGCTCGGTGTGTGTCCGGGGCGCCTGGCGCGACAGTCCCTCGCGATGTGCCCGGCGCCGCCGCAGGCCGAGCACACGACGGCCGAGGTGACGTTGGGCTTGTCGGGACACAGCCAGGTCTTGTGGTCGAGCGCGGAGCAGTTGGCGCAGCGCGGCGCGTCGGACTCGCGCAGCGTCCCGTTGAGCTGCGCCAGCTCGCGCAGCTGCATGCGGCGCAGGTCGTTCTGACCTTCCGGGACCTGATCAATACATTAAAAAAAAACTGGTTAAAAAGTTGAACCTTGTGAAACTAGTTTCGGCCAAAACTTTCATTACATCCAAAAAAGTTGCACAGGTTTTAATAAAGAAAATCATGAGTAAAAGGTAGCCAGGCTTCGCCTTGATATAGTGTCTCTCTCGAAACCCGCCCAGAACCCACTAAACGTGATTACGCTCAATTTTTAACACCACATCAACAAATTCGAAAAAACCTTACAGCCAGTGTAGCTTTATTTGACGTTCATAAGCGCATTTTAATATGCCTACTTGAAAAATAAACAATCTTTATATTTAGGATCTCTGGATTTGATGGATGGATGAATAGCAATCAAAAACTAAAAGACCGTAACTCCATTTAATATAGTAATTGAATATTTATTGTTTCGTGACTGACCTCGACGCCCTGCCGAATAACTTCCTTGATCTTGTCGAGCGCCTTCTTGACGCACTCGGCGCTGGCGGCCGTGATGTAGGCGTGCAGCGGCTCGTCCTCGCCCGGCAGCGGCTGCCCGTCCTTGCGGCCCACCTGCACCGACATGACCACCATGTTCAGTAACGTCTGTCGGATCCGACAACCCACTGATAGGCCCCGTGCCCGTTAGAAGGTCGGACATCTTGTGTCCGCTTTCTAAATAGTATTTTATACAATCGTCATATAATAGAGAGCTTTTTAGTCGAGTACCGTGTTTAGGCAACGAAGCTTGCTGAGTTACCTAAGCAAGGTACGAGGTTGAAAAGCTTGATTATATCACTGTTGTATACAATACTTTTTCTATGAGCCTAAAATAATACTTTTTTTATTATAAAACCTAAATAATTAATGGAAATATGGTTTAAGACATTTATTATCTCATAAAGAATTTACAAAATTCACTTACATGAGATACACTTATATAATAATACTTTTAAGACTAGCGAGCACTATTTAATTTTATAAAGATTAATACGAGTATAAATTCTACATATAAGGTTTTGTTATGCATGGTAAAGTGGGTAGGAGGAATCGGCAGCTTAGAGGACAATTTACTTTGACCGTCCTGTTCAGATGCGTCACAGCGTAGATAACGAACAAGTCGTGTGAATACAAATGTTCACGAGTTATAATGTAAGTAGCATGGATGGATGCGGCATAGCTGTGCACACTACAGATGTGATAAAAATATTTGAATTAAAGGTAATGAACTTATTTATAGTCATTTTAGTTGTTATTTCGTTTTAATCTTATTTATTATTAATTATTTAAAGTTATTATTTATATTATTTAATATTAGTTTTTATGTATTTACTTATTATTAACTATAATAGTTGAAATTACTGTACTAATTATAAGAAGATTCTAGATACATTCTATAATTATTTATAGATTTATCATTTTTTTTTTAAATAATATCAATCAATATTTGGGTAATTTATCTGATTTGCCCTTTTTTATCTAATTTAATTATTATACTTAATATAACAATTAACTAGCTTATTATTATTATTGTAGTTGTAGATTATTGAAAATATGAAATTTTAGGTGTTTTTTGAAAGTAGTTATAGTTTTAGACTCTTTGATATCTCTCTTTGAAATTGGTAAGTAACTCAACAAAAATGTAGACAAACGCGCCCCGCGCCGTTTAGTACTTTCTATGGAAGCGCGGCGGCACGTGATTGTTCATTTTTTTTTATAGTTTACTACAGCGTATCGAAAGGGGTCTTACAGTTAAGTGGGATCCCATACATGAAACGTACGCAATTATTGTTTGGTATACGAAATATTAATTCAACCATTACAATTGAAAATTGAAATAGAAAAGCTAATTTTGACATTGATATTTTCTTAGCTTGGCTTATTATATCTTGGCGCCTGTCTTCTTCTCCATAGCAAAGTCTGACCAGCAAGCCTTACTGCATTGACATACGGTCAACTTTACCTTGCCCTCCTTCACGGAACCCTTGCCCCTGATGATGATCTTGGCCCCGGTTTCCTTCTCCATGGCCTTGAGCGTGTTGCCCCTCGGCCCGATCAGGAGACCCACGAAGTTGATGTCGGGGTGCTCCTCTTGCGGGATCATCACTTTATCGTGCACGCGGATTATCGGTGGCCTGTGGAAAAAAAAAATTAAACATCGACGATACGATATTCCATCATGGAATGCCAGTGCCTATCTTCCGGCTTCATCATCAGACCTTGAAACCTTATCGTGGTCAAAGTTCATTAAAAGACTTTTCTAACAAATCCAAACACAGCTATGATACGATGTTCCATCATGAAGTTCCAGTTCATATCCGGCTCAATCATCAGATCAGTTCGACAGTACCATATTATTGTATTGTCATCAGAACTACATACAGCTGCCAATTTTCATGACGCTACGATCCTAGGAAGATGGTTAAATTGGTTACCTTAGATTGTGTGTGTGTGTGTGTGTGTGTGTGTGTGTGTGAGAGAGAGAGAGAGAGTGTGTGAGTGTGTGTGTGTATATATGTGTGCGTGTGTGAGTGTGTGTGTGTGTGAGTGTGTGAGTGTGTGTGTGTTTGTGTGTGTGTGTGAGTGTGTGTGTGTGTGCGTGCGTGCGTGCGTGCGTGCGTGCGTGTGTGTGTGTGTGTATTTCTACTACTTGAAAGTTGTCTGGAAGAGATCGCTTTTTAGCGATAAGACCGCCTGTTGTTGCTTAGCTTTTTATGTTAATTACTGTATTTAATCATATTTTCGTTGTGCACAATGAAGAATATAATTATTATTATACTGACTTGTAGTCCGGCGGGGGCTTGAACTCCGGGTTGATGGTCTGCATCCTGGTGACGAGGCGGTGGCGCTCCTCCTCCAGCTTGCGGCGCGTGCGGTACTCGCGCGTGTTCAGCCGCTTGCCGTCCGTCGAGTAGATCGGCTCCGGCGACGGCGACCTGCGGGCCGGGCGCATGTAGCGACCTTCGTGCGCTCACGCATTGTACGAGTGCACATGGATTTACTTAAGTTTTATTTTTAATTTTTTTTTTTTCTTTTAATATTATAGGACATTATTACACAAATTGACTAAGTCCCACAGTAAGCTCAATAAGGCTTGTGTTGAGGGTACTTAGACAACGATATATATAATATATCAATATTTATAAATACTTAAATACATAGAAAACACCCATGACTCAGGAACAAATATCCATGCTCATCACACGAATAAATGCCCTTACCAGGATTTGAACCCCGGACCATCGGCTTCATAGGCAGGGTCACTACCCACTAGGCCAGACCGGTCGTCACTTAAAAATAGTTTGATTTATTATACATCGTGTTTTTTTTTTTGTTAATTTCAAGGGCGCATCCCTCAGCTTAAAATAAGTAAGTTTCTCAAAGACGGGATTCTAATTGACTCCATTTCGGAGATAATCAATAATTATTTTTTATCTCATAAGGCCCTTACGAGCGTGTACACTTGCCTTAGGGCTTGTTTACATATTGATTAGTGTTTAGTACGAGTTGATACATTTGCTACTAAACGTATGTACTATCTCGGACGATCGATGTTCGAAATGACATTGATATGTCAGTTTTCAATGTTTACTTAAATAGTTTGTAATTAGTGTAATTTTTTCATACCAATGGCAAGTTTAACAACCGGCTGCAAGGTTGACTAAATATCTTCAAGATATAAATATCGTGCACCTAAATCACATTCACTCTTTCGTTCATTTACTAGTCCAATCAAAGCCCTGTGTGCTCTTCTGTCGACACCTATAATTAAGATGTGAATTGTTTTAAAAACATAAATTTCTAACATAATTAATCGATGTGCACCCGTGACCAATGCGTGAGTCTGGTCATAAAACTAAAAATAAAAAACAATAAATCTATATAAACGAGCGATAAATGCCAGGTCAATAAAAATGTATAAATTTCATAGTGTAGTACTCAATGTAGGAACCTACATTTAACGCGCGCTATGTTAGGAATCCTAACTTAGGACCGGACTGTCTAAATAGCCGACTACAAGTTTTTAGGGTTCAAAGTCAGACCAAACTCTACTCATAAGGCTCGCGTTTTTTTTTTCAACAGATTTGTTTTCATCTTTAAACCGCGAGTGTGATCCCACCTTAAACCCCGCCTACACTATCCTAAACTCGCCCTAACGCCCTGAGAAAGAATAGATTAGCAACCTGCAATATAATCATTATTCATATTAGCCCTGAAAATAATTGGATTAGGATTATTGATTAATTTCCTGTGGCTGAAAAGAACCGTTAGGATTAATCGAGGTTCTGGACCTGCAACATGACAAGCCATTAGGTTGCCTTTATATAATGAGTTATGTAATGTTAGAATTGTCATCGGTTCGGCCCGTGGAAGGTGCAGGAACACACATCCTTTAAAAATAAAATTTCGTTAATACATTATATCAATTATATGACAGCGCCATCTCTCTTCCTGAGTTGATATAATGTTTTTTGATCCTCCTGTCTTTGAGTCGGTTATAAAGGCGAAAATCCTTGAGCCAAGACATAAGTACAAGGGTATTTTTTGTTTATTGGTCTGAATCAACATAATAATCAACAGTATTTAGAAAGTGATCTGTTCTTTACAGCATGACACAGTAAGTTAAGCTTTTGTACACCTGATTTGGCATAGAATTGGGAATATAAATAATTAATATTAATAATTATCACGATATAGTGGGCGTCGCTGTCTAACTGTCCTGTAAAACAGAGCGGCTGATTCATTAATTAAATGTAAGGGTTTTAATTAATTTAATTACTTATATATAACATTGAAGGCGGACGTGAGGCGACATGTAGTCTGAATTATTCACACCTGGAGGCGTTTCGCCTGTTCCTATTATCTATTTTCAAAGACAACACTAAAATAATTGAATAAAATATTTGGATTGTTTAGAAAACTATTAAGAAATCTTGAGTTGCTACAGTCCATATATTGAACTGAACGGAGCAAATGCTCATACTACAAATATCTTTATAGGTGGTAGATACAGATAATGCTCAGTTCATGCTATGGAGGGCGCTTGCTACATCCAGCTCAATAGTTTGTGGCGAAAACCGCAACTCAAATCTGCCTTCCAAAGCACACAGTAACAGATATGTTAAACCTCTCTGGCCGGCCTCCGCCGCACGGCTGGCCGGCTGCCCGGGCAGGCCGGAGCTGATTACCTCTCGTCGATGTTGGCCGGGATGCCCAGGTCGCCCGAGCGCAGCTTGCGCGACACCTCCTCGATCTGCAGCTGCACTGCAAGGGAAGGGATTAGCCCGCAGCGAGCAACCGACGCATTAGAACACGAACAAACACCCCCCACCCCCCCCGCCCCCCACCCACCCGCACTTACCCAACTTAAAACTATAGGGATTTAAGACACGTTGTAAGCTATTATTGCTGAAATGAAAGTAAATTTTGATGCAAAACGATTAGGATTAATGTACATGGACATACTTTAGGGAATAGGACCTACGAAAACCTGTCCATCAAATTTGAACTTTTTATCACAAAGAAAAGTAATACATTTGAATAACAAATATTTGAGGATGGATCCTTTTCGCTAAACTAAGTCCAAATGTAAATAAAATTAAATAAATGTCGCGGATTTTGATGTGACCTGGCGTAAGTGGGATCCGAAAACAGTGAAGATTACCTTATAAAACGATAGTCAATAAATCATAATAATCAAAAAGTAATATTAACAGTGTAGCATATAAGGGGGTCATATTCATTATTTAAAGTTTGATACATCAATTATAAAATTGTCTGAGTTTCAAAGCGCACTTCTTTTATTCTCGATCTTTTTATCAATAGTACATAAGTAAAAGCAAAATACACATTTAATGAAACTAGTGTAATTTTATTTCTATTTTCATAGAATTTAAGTCGTAGAATTTCAAAACTCACACGGTTTTACTACAATTTCAAGTAAATTTAGCATGTGATCCAGTTTTTTATGCAATATATGATACAATATTCACATATCATCCCAAAATGACAATATTTGTTTGACTATTAGAAGTCCAGTAAACAAAACTGGATCATATGCTTTTATTAAACAATGTCTCAGCCCATATTCTATTTTTCACTATTTAGTTATCCAGTGATAATTATTTTTGATTCAACCTTCACGCATTACGCACATAGCTATATTTTTCTCAAAATTGTCTGACAAAGTTGACTTTTGTAGTTAAAAAATTAGGTGGTAGTGTATAGTTTATGGTCAGTTAAAAATAAGAAATTTAATAACAATATAGCCTGTATTTACGTAACTGTCATTTTTTTCCCCTTAGAGATTGCCTCCTTCGTTAGACAATAATGTATAACAAGCTAGAACATTGTAAAAAATAGATTACAGCCCGGTTGCAACACAATAGTAAAGACAAGAACACAGTAGCGTCACTAAGAAAGTGTGTATATAGGTATAGGTAGGCACTCACGTAGATACTGCTCCTCCTGCTGCGGGGTGAGCGTGGAGGGCAGCGCGGTGGGCAGGCCGGGGATGAAGGTCTTGTCGTGCGCGCCGCCCGTCCAGCGCGTGCGCCGCCGCCGCGCGCGCCGCTCCGCCGCCGTCTCGCCCGGCGGGCCTGCTCATGGTGAGGGAGGGAACCTTTTATACCCATTTCTACTTAAACATTTAGCTTCAATTGGAACTAAATCTTGGTCAAATATTGTTTTCTATTTACTTAACACCACACCGATCAATTATCTTGATGAAATACAGCCGTCTTCAGCTACACCATAAGCATGACTTCTCACAAATCATCCAGGACCTAAAGATAATTCATGGGAAATGTGGTGTGCCATTGAAAACAGCCCTTTAAAAGGAATATAGTGGATTAAGTTATCCTAAAAACATACATTAATAGGATAATCCATCAACACACAGATGTCTACATTTTCCGACCCAAATATTATCTTGACATTTTAAATTAAAATTTTTAGCTTCATACTCTTTGCTTACCCAATATCTCATCTGTGGGAAACAAGGAGTTAAATCAACATGTGATTCGCTAGATTATCTAAAAATTCAAATTTAGAAACATTGATTATTGAACACGGATTTCACTCTGGTAGACTTGGTTTAATGTTAGTGTGCCTCACGACAGTTTAAATTCGATAATTGATATTGACTAGTGACATCCCAAGCCATAGTGGCATTGCTTACCCTGTCCGTCGTCCTGATCATCATCAGGATGGTAGTCCTGCGGGGGCTGCGACTTGTCCCTGTATCTGCCCTCGGAGCGCGCCTGCAGCTGCTCGAGCTTCTGCTGCACCGAGGTGGGCGGCGGGATGGCGGTGGCGGCCGACAGAGCCGCCGCCGCGGCCGCCGCGGGCTGCACCGGGGCCGCCATGCGGCGCTGCGCCACGAATGTCTGCGAACACGTTACAGGTTGACAGTTCTCTCATATTAGTTTATCCCAGTTGTACCCTTTGCTTATGATAACATGGGGTCATCAGAATGAAAACCAAAACTGTCAGAAAAATAAGAACAATTATATAAGACTAAAAAAATTACATCTGTTTGGAGCACTTGACTTGAGGTTGAGCATAAGGAAAATGTTCCGAAATCACTCCAAAATAGGAAAACAATTTACAAACATTAACAATTTAAACCTTTTTATCAGCCCAGTTATGTGCTGAATGACTGTGTTGTGAAAATAGTAAAGTAGCAAGTACAGCTTACCATGTAGTTCACATACTTCTAAAAAAATAAAGTTATTGTTTTAAATTGTGTATAACAAACACACACAGATAATTCACAATTAAATTTGAACATTTTTTGTTACCTGGCATTCATTTTGATTATGCTGAAAACATTAAATATAATATTTTATAACACTATTAGACTGGTTTTTACAGTTTACACTACACCTGCAGTAGTGAGATTTTTTACAAAATTTTGAAAGTTTGAAATCACTGCACTACACTATAAAATATTCTGCAAAATCATTATAAACACAGTCTCTTTCTTTGCAACATTGTGCAAATTAATCTGACATTGAAAATGCACAGCCATCAAGCCATCATTAACAATACGTACCTGGGCAACAGCTGCTGCAGCGAGGATGGCAGCATGCGCTGCAGGGTTGGCAACTCCATTGCCGGCCACAGCCCTTGCTGTCGCCTTCGTTGTGGTGCCCACCATCTGGTCCAGGAGGGCTATGGTTCCATCCCTGTGAGTAAAAACATGGAAAGACAAATTCTGGGTTTTAGTAGTTCTTTTTTTTATTGAAAAAGGCTATAAAAAATTAGTAATTAAATAAATGGACAATAGATGTCACAGAATGGTACCTAAGAGGAAAGAAAAGACCCCAATGCAAACTGAACAAAAGACGGGAAGATGTCTTTCCTGAAGAATGGAGAAGACTCTCAAAAAACCGCGAGAAGTCAAAGACAGATGACAAAGCAGAAGAAACAGAAAAAGTGTAAAAACATAAATGGATACTTGTATAACTATAAAAAAAAATGTAAAAATTATGGTGTCGGGAATAAGGCTATTTCAATTTCAATTCAACTGTTACTTATGAAACCAAAAGAATGTAAATGATCATATATGCTATAATTAGGGTTACCATCTGTGCGGGTTTCCCTGGATTTGTCCTAGTTTAGAGGTTTGTTGAGGTGTTCATTTGTAGTCCGGGTTTCAAATTTTAAAGTCTTAGGTAGCCCATGACACATGCACAACCTGTTTAAAAAAACCTGTTGACTTGTCCGGGTTCTGGACTCTAAAATCCGGAGTTTTCACGCGTCTTGTCCTGGTTTCCAAATTTTTGAGATGGCAACCCTAGCTATAATCATTGTTACATACTAGCAGTAACTTGTTTTTCAATAAAAAAACCTATCAATATTGCTCAATTCAATTATTCTTATTCCAATAAAAATGGGACAGGGGACTTACTTTTTTTAATTTCTACACTCATCCATCCATAATGCAAGTGATTATTAAATTTGAATTCAAATAAAACACACCCTTGAATTTCCTTGCAAATGGGTGCAGGTTTCCTTACAATGCTCTCAACTGAGCTACTCTGAAATATAAGCCTAGGTATCAACTTGCGGCTACACTTGGCTGCTGGAATATCATAGGTAACATGCAATACACATTTCCACACTAAATAATCTGTTTTAATTGTCTTAAAGACCAAGGGAATACACACTAACAATTGAAAGTGTGAAGCGGTTCCTACATTGTAAAATAGGTACTAACCTGTCTTTGGACTTCCGTCCCCGGCTGTGACTCCGGCTTCGACTTCGGCGTTTATCCTTGTGCCTGTCGCGGCTGCGCCCTCGCTCCTCCTTGTCTCTAAAACCATAAATATTTGCCAATTACATCAACAAAGGTTTTCTGAACGTAGGTAATTTGCTTGGTCAAGATTGTTCACTTTATAGCAGAAAATATCATGATTGAAATATTGGGAACATATATAAAGCCCTGGTCTTTCTCCTCACCTCTTAGAGCGATGGCGGTCCCTGTCCCGGTCCCGCCCGCGGTCTCTATCGCGGTCGCGGTCCCGATCTTTATCCCGGTCACGCTCTCGGTCCCTGTCCCGGTCACGACCCTTCTCCCGGTCTCGCTCCTTGTGCCGCTCGCGATCGCGAGATCGAGAACGGCTCCTATCGCGATGCCGAGAACTCATTATGCTTTTACTTAACCACTACACTAAGTTAACCTAATGCACTAACACGAACGATCCTCATTTACTTGAAAACGCACACTAAAGTTCTTCAGAGCACTACAACAACATGCAAGAGAAGTAGTTGCATAAAAATATGCCCTGGGAAACAAATCAATCAACAATAAATGTGAAATTTGGCAAAAGGTAAAATGGCGACGTTGGACTGTCAAATAACTTTTTTTTTATCGATGTCTGAGGCTACCAACTCTAACTTATTCAGCCATATCATCAAAAAGTTTCAAGGTAAAAATTGAATATATAATATTAGTGTTCAATATTGCAAAAGTCCAAAAAGATGTGAAACTATATCACCAATAATAACCGCAAGATATCCAGTTTCTCGCTAAGCTGAAGATAACAAAGAATTTAGTCATTGTCTACGCTCTTGTGATTCTATTGGAGTAGGTAGATGCTCTTTGGTAGGTAGTATCACAGGGTACTATTAATATTTCGCTTCCTAGGTACCCAAATCAGCACTCACGGTCTCACAGAAAAAAACCGGGCAAGTGCGAGTCGGACTCGCGCACGAAGTGTTCCGTACCATTATTTATAAATACGGCACAAAAATTATGTTTGTTGTATGGGAGCCCCCCTTAAATATTTATTTTATTCTGTTTTTAGTATTTGTTGTTATAGCGGCAACAGAAATACATCATCTGTGAAAATTTCAACTGTCTATCTATCACGGTTCATAAGATACAGCCTGGTGACACATGGACGGACAGCGAAGTCTCGGTAATAGGGTCCCGTTTGACCCTTTGGGTACGGAACCCTAAAAACCAGCTATTCTCTCTTGATACAAAAGCGCTTTTACGATTTATGATTCAAATCTTGACCTACCCAGGTAGGTGTAGGTACTTTTGAACTGGTGATTTGATTTGATTTTATTCTAATATTATAATTTGATTGGGATCGTTTTTAGTTGTAGTGATAATTTAATTACTGTAGCTGATTTTAATTGTTGACCCTTCTACAACCTCTCAGGTTATAGTTTATCTTTCTCTGCCTAAAATTTAAATGCAACGGTCAGTACATTGGGCTCATTGACCTCAACATCAAATTGTGTATAATAGGCACTAAAGGAAAAGGAAAGTATTTTAAGTACAGAGTTACACTCACAGGGTTGTAAATATTGCTGGATAGGTGAACTTTAGCTCCTAATAGGCCTACCTCTATCAGTTGTATCATTCTTACATGTTCGGACGATAGGCAAAATACTCCATAAAAGTACAGTCAACATAAATTTAGACTGAATAGTTATTGATATGGCAGGTTGACATGCAGGATCCCACGTTCAAATTCTCTAAACTTTTGACCAGTCTCGGAAAATGTCTGTTATCTAATTACCATGATTCCACATTAAAATGTATATAAGGAAAGGGGTGGTAATTATTAGACTAGACCAGATACTTTCTGAGAATAGCATATTCTTTAGATTAGGGAAAAAAAACAAATGTAGTGCTTCTTCAATATATTTTAAAGAACAAAATACATTTCTTACAACTTGTAACAGTTCAATCATACCAAAATTACAATTTCGAACAATGTTTTATTTTTACTATTGCTAATAAAATTATGTCATTACAAAATCATAGAGCGAGTTGTCACAGAACACTAACATTTACAGCTTAGAGCTTACATAAAACTCAATTCACAATTGCAGTCGATGTATTAAAATTAGATTGCACTAGCTTCACCATGATCAAGGCTTTCATGGGAAACTAAGAGATGTGAAACCAGTAGCAAATAATTTTAATACTAAAATAGTTGAACACAACATTTGTCCAGAGTAAAAAATGTTCCATGAATGAACAGAAAGATAAACTTAATTACTACAATCATATTTCAAATCTTCTTAATGCTAATTAATCCTATCCTTATGCTATTTAGTCCGGAACAAGAGTTCTCAGTAGCCACTCCACTGTCCACATCACTAGTTGTAAAGTTTAATGTTGAGATGAGCTTTCACTATGTTGACTTCAGGTCCGGTCTTGTCAAATGCAGCAGTATGAACTTTTGTTGAGTGAGTACCTGCAGAAATTAAAATTGCATGTTAATTTTAGTGTATCAGAATTCTATCATGATAATAATATGCATGGAAAATAATATAAAAACTATAAAAACCATCTTGTTGGGTTTTTGACTAAAAAAATAAAATAAAAACTATAAACATGTTGAAAACATTTTGCAAAATTAAATTAAAAGAGTCAAAATGATATACACATACATATACATTTCATCACTTTTTATAACAATACATGTAGTAATAAACATCGAAAAGCATACTTTGTGTGTTAATTTAATGGTATGATACTTTCAAATATTTTTAATAGCCATTACTGGCATAAACAATTATTATTGATTATACCTATAGTTCACAAAATAAACTTACCTATAATTAGACGGGAGCTCCAGGTCCACCTTTCTTGCCAATGAGAGATTTATGTATATGAGGAATGACACCACCGCCAGCAATGGTCGCTTTGATGAGACTGTCCAACTCTTCATCTCCTCTGATGGCCAGTTGCAAATGCCGGGGAGTGATACGCTTCACCTTCAAATCTTTGGAAGCATTCCCTGCTAACTCCAACACCTAAACAATAAAACGAAATTAAAAATTATTACAAATCCAATCTAGATGGCTGTAAAGTGTAAACCTATCCTTTTGTTATTTTTGTTTACACAGGAAGTTTTCAGTATATAGTCAATTTATCTGCTATAAAAACTGTTTAAAGATCAAAAGAAACTACATTTTATTGGTATAAAAACATTCAAATACTTTTGCCAAACAATACCAAAACATTTCCCGCCAAAATTGATGAGGTTAGAATATTGACAATGTCAACAAAAAAAAATACATTTTAATGTTTTGTAATTTAACCCATATGAAAACAGGGTTCAAAAGTATATTATGCATGGGTTTTCTAGATACTTCTGTATTATAATTACACTTTAGCGCTAGCCGCCATATTGACAAGAGAGGCGTCGCGTAGGTTTATAGCTTACCTCGGCGGTCAAGTATTCCAGGATGGCTGCAGAATAAACAGCGGCGGTGGCTCCAACACGACCATGGCTCGTTGTCCTATTTTTAAGATGTCTATGAATTCTTCCAACGGGGAACTGAAAATACAAGTCATTGTAAATTCCTATTGATTCCTTGGTACAAAATTAATGCCGCCATACTAAAGATCATGCGTATTATTCAATATTGAAAAATATTTTGTCATAACGATATCACCTTTGATTTAATGCTTAAAAATCATGAAATGAATTAAGAGATATATTTAACATACCTGAAGACCAGCCCTCGCTGATCTGGATACTGCTTTCGCCTTGGCTTTACCAGAATCTTTGCCCGCTTTACCACCAGCCTAAAAATCACGAAAAAACCCATTAAATTAAGTGCTATCGAGCTGAAACTTCGCCAGTAGTTAGATAACACCATTATGCACTGAATTACACAACAAAATCACCACAAAGTCAACATATTTTCACGAAATCTTGCAAAACTCACCATTTTGAAACGTGTAACACAATCACCACAACCGAGAACAACCAACACAGGAAGGCGCCAAATCGACTAATAACGGAAAAAGAAAGATGGCAGCGCTGCCTAGCGATGCGGTCAATGTAGCCAACCACATGTAACCGGATGTGACGCAAACTCCCAAACATGTTCGTTCAGAAATTGTTATTGATTTTGATGAAATCTTTTTGTTTGTTAATATTTGTATAATTAATTTACAGATTGTATAACGTTTTATATCAGGCGGCTTTATGTGTATGACAATTGGAAAAATTATATTTTTAAAGCTCTTCATAAAAAATAAAAACAATTTATTAGTGTGGATTGGTACCCCTGCACAGCGCTGCGTTAATCGCGCGCGTTTGTTTGGGTTTTGGGTGGGAAATAATATGGCGGGCGGATGGAGAAATTACCTTACCTACTTTATACAAAAAAATCAAATACGTGAGGGTTTCTGCCTAACAAAAATGAAGCTTTATATTAATAGCCGAGTAGATGATCTTAGCCACCAGGATCAGAGCAAAAAGTAGCAACATAGCAGCACTTTTTTTTTGTTATTTGCTATCAAATAAATCCTTAGATAAGGTTCAAGTTATGAGGCAGCTAGCTTAACATTCTAAACGCGATTTATTTAGTATAAATTTCCTTTTGACACTTGAAGAGACCTCTAAATCGTATTTAGTATTAGTACTTTGCCATTGGGGACCTTTTAAATCTCAAAATTTAATGTATTATATAGTACCTTTTTTTATACTACGTCGGCGGCAAACAAGCATACAACTCGCCTGATGTTAAGCAGTCCCCGCAGCCCAGGCACGCATGTTACTCCAGAGGAACTAACTAAAAACCGTCAATTTAAAAACAAAAAAAATCCTATTTTCTACGTGTTGACGAATTTGAGTGAATTGATAAAAAATTGTACTGTCAGCCAAGAAAGTGGTTTACCACTTTTTGACTCTATTTGTCAAGTAATAGAGTAGAAAAGTGGTAAACCACTTTCTTGGCTGACTGTACATATAGTTAAGGAGTTGTAATTAGTCATAAGGTAATTGATTTCATTGTGTTACCTTACGACAGGTGCAAACTTGTATAAGCGTAAAAGATATATGCTATAGAATAGATTTCTATAGCATATATCATACGCAGGTATGGTATAGGTACATGTGTATGAATTACGTACAATAAATACAATACAATTTACATGGTTACTTTACGTAAGTAACACTAATAAATCAATTAACATAAGACTAACTATTCAAATAAATCAATTCAAAAAACAATTCAAATAAATCAATTCACAGCTTCTTAAATACGCTATTATTATGTAAGTACTAACTCAACTTTCAGACATAATCCTTATTTGATTACATACCACGTCAAAGATATAAATATACAAAAATGTACCTACTCGCAGTACTCGCACATAATTTTGAGGAGGGGTCAGGGCTGCGCTGGGTGCCGGTGTAACGTAATACGTTACATGTTAAATAAAATAGACCTTAAAATCTACTACTTACCTAATTAAAAATATATTTACAACTCTAAACTATATTACACACGAATATATACAACAATACTGTCTTTTTATAAAATCATCTTCACGCTGATTAATTTGAATATCGTCGCGCCGTAGTTATTACATTCACTCAGAATAATGTTCACATTCGCGAGTGCATGAATGAAGTGCAGATCGGTGCGCTGTGTCATCGCGCGCCGCCGCTTGGTCGTTGATTCTACCAGGGATCGGAACCGGTTTTTTGGAAAAACTTTGAAATAAACATATATTTCGGTTTATTTTATACTCCAAATATAGGACTCGGTTGTGTTTTTAGATAATGACTTCGTATTATTAGATTGCCCAATTAGAACGGAAATAAACAAAGAACGAAAAAATACCGTTTTCGTTCCCATACAAAAAATACCGGTTTCCGATCCCTGGATTCTACAGACTAATAAGTTGAGTGGAACGCACGTCTTAATTATCGATCTCTGCTGCGGTTTGAAATAACGAATCCTTAATCGAATTTTAAGGCCTCTTACGCACTAGCGGTCGGCCGCTTAGGCGGTTCGTTAATGCGGCCAGCCGCCTGACGCGGTTGTTATAGCGGCTGGCCGCTATAGCGGCCAACCGCGATGACACCGCGTTAAGCGGCTGAACCGCTCGGCGTTTTTGATCCATTAATAAAATGGACGCAGTAGAGGTAGCTTGTATTCCTTATGTATTTGTACAGTCAGCATCAAAAGTAGCGGATCAAACAAGGTTTCAAAAGTATCTACCATTCTAAAACAGCTAAACAAAATGTGATGGTTCTATATGTAGAACAATTAAGACGGTAAAAGATATACTTTTGAATGTAAATTTTAGAGATTTGTCTATATTTGGAAAAGTTATCCAGAATATCAGATAATTTTGGCGCGTTGTTTCATCCGCTACTATTGATGCTGACTGTACAACCTAAAACAGCGAAAGAAAAATAAAAGACACTGGATTCATCCTTTACTAGAAACACCCAACTAATTTGGTCAGGTCGCAAGTTGTTTTCAAGAACTGAAGAAGCACGAAGATTTTTTTTTCTGCTATGAGAATGAACGTCTCGTCGTTTGAAGAATTACTCAAAGTTTTATATGATACCATCAAAGGATAACATACTAAATTTCGTGATTGTATCCAACCCGAACAGAAATTGGTAATAACAATAAGGCGAGTTAAATGAAAAAGTTTTTGTAGCTAAAAAAATATTACTCGGGACAGCTCTGAACTTGAAGTTCCAAGCTTTCATAAAGTGAGGTACGGTAACGGTCTCTACAATTAGGTGGGCCGTATTACGCTTGTTTGATACTCGCTCTCTGCTTTAAACGTAGTACTTATACTAACTACGCGACATAAATAGTCTACGTTTTGTAGACCTTTATCGATACAAAAAAAAGTTTCGTGTAAAATAATACTACGCACAGCCACAGCCCAACACCGATCAAAATGACCTTACCTTTGTATGGTAACTTCTCTCGTAACATCACTGCGCCTTTAATAGACCGCGAGCCAGGAACAATTTCCATGACCAATCGCCTCCCGGCTGAAAACTCGTGTAGTGGTTAACGGCTAGGTATGATGAACCCTCGTGGACGTCAGCTACCGCTCCGTTGGTGGGTTGAGGAATGACAGCCACCGAAACACGTAAACAAAAAAAATTGTCATCGCCTCCCGTTTGATACTTTGTCAAATGATAGTTCAAATGCTGTTGTTAATTTAAAAAATCGTCAGCCGGTTATATCGCGGTGGTAAGAACATCAGCTGATCGCATGAACATGTAAAAAATAAGCGCTATACCTTTTATGATAGCAAAAACAAATGATTGAACGTTGCATGTAGCATTTCATCAGGCGTAATCGCCTGAAAAGCCATCAACGGATTACGCAATTTACACATTACGCATACTTTGCCGCATGTAAAGTGGTAAGGCGCATATTTTTTACATGTTCATTTTACAGCTGACGGTCATTCCACCGCGATAGAACCGGCTGACGGTTTTTTAAGTTTAAAACAGCATCTAAACTATCATCTGACAAAGTATCAGCCGGGAGGCGATGACTGACAAAATATGCTCCTGGCCCGCGGTCTTTAAGCAGTTATCAGAATGTTATCAGACTAGCGCAGATCCCGGAAACCGCACTAGCGTGATAATTGAGGGTTCTTAGGGTTTAAGAGCCACCCCACACTAGCGTCTCCCGAGCGGCGGCGTCTAGTCAACACTATAGCTCTCGACGCAATGTTTGACGCAATTGCTCAGCGGCGCCATTTTCCATAGCGCTGACTAGTGTAGACTAGACACCTACGCTCAAAAGATGCTAGTGTGTGGTACCCCTAAAGAGTTAATTTCTGTGTCATGGTTTGCTGCTCACGTTTTTTGGGGCGGACGGTTGATACCGAAGGGTTTTATAATCTTGTGATGTGAAGCATTGAGGTAGTTTCACTAGATGGCGCTATTAAATATACAAGTGATCGATTACTAAAGATGGAAAACATCTGTAACCGGTAAAAACTAGAGATTTTTATAGCTAATAACCGTTTGTCTTAATCTGTTTTTTGGATTTATAGTATTTACTCGTATACACAATAAATCAATTAACTAATTTAGGCTTGTAATGCGTTTATAAATGAGGGGAGATGTCTTAATAACCTGTGTTTCTTGACGTACGTAGTATTTTTTGTAAGATGATTTGATAATTTTATACTACTCTTTGATTTGATCTCGTCTTTACAGGCGTTGGCAACCTTTTTGCGTCGAGACCGTCTTTTCTTTTAAATGAATACTTAGTGTTAAAAAATAAGAAAGAATACCGTTCTATAAATATTTTATGTGTTTTTTTTTTCTTTTATACTGGAAAAGTTTTCCGCTCCCCGGCCTCCGTTATACTACGACCCTGTCGCATTGTTAGGGAACAATTACACTAGATGGCGTTAATGGGGTTGGCAACTGTCAAAGATTTGCATAGATGGCGTCAGCATAGGTTTTCCCTGTCTCTAGTTTTGTTCTAGATCTTTGAAAAGAAATTTCTAGAAATTTGACTTCATGGGCATTAAATTTAGTACCCAGGTCATAAAATTCTAAAAAAAACAAGTAATTTACATACTTGTAAGGATTGACAGGTAAACCTATGCTGGCGCCATCTGTAAAACGCTTGCGCCGGCTAACCCCATTGAAAGTCAAAGCGCATCACAAAATATGGGGTCTACGGTTTTATACAGTGACGTCTAAAATAATAATGAAAACTATTTTTATATCGACTCGTCGCTTGAAGAGGGCAGGTAAGTAAAAACTTAGTTTGTAGTTTTATGTTTATTAATAAAAAAATCTTAACCTTTTTGGTTGCGGCATCACAGTATATTAATTGTATTACAAAATAAAGACAATGTTGTCGAGTATTCTTAGATGAACTGTACAGTAAGTAGCCTAGAGTACTTAATGAGCTAAGAACTAAGGTTAGTGTTAACTGGCAATGCACTCAGATTAAGTTTTCTATGGTAAGTTCTCAGCACCTAGTTTATTCAAAATGACGATAGGCGTTATGAATATTTCTTTCCAATTTAGCCCTAGAGATTGCCTTTGAATATTTGTTATGTTCGAGAACTTACCAAACTTGAAAATAAAATGTTCTGTACTTCTGTACATTGCTCGTGAGGTTAAACTTAGTTAAGTATGGCAGTGTTCATGGATCTAAAATACCAAATACGTCGCCATGACAAAACTGTGACTCCATAACACGCCGATTTTAATTTACGTGTGCACGCACACATTCACAATTCGAGGATTTAGTCTAGCGATCATTGGATCAAAACCGATACGTGATAAAGCTTCGTCTTAGCGACGTGGTGTGGTATTCTTCGTCCATGGCAGTGTTGCGTGGAGCGGCTTACGACTCCTCGACGCTTTCGCCGTCGCCGATGAACTCATCGCAGCGATCCTCCAGCTCCGTCTGCAAGATGATGGGATATTAAAATAAATAGTACAGTACCAGAGACAAAAAACATGTGATCTCAATATATATTGTCACTGATCTAGATTCTAGAGCGATAAGGCATTTCTATGAGTAATAATAACTAACAAGTTAAGAGGGAATATTACCGGTAATTTTTCCATACAGACGTTTTCGACATTTTTCTCTCTGGATTTTGGCCCTAGATGACTATTGTTTTTTCTTATATGAGTTCAATATTACCAGAATCTGTGTTTGTGCATAACTTTTGTATTTTTTTGATATTCTTGTTTTTATAAGAGCAGCGGTAAAAACGGTCAAATAAATGCGCCGTAAACAGACACCTAGCACACAAAATCGGCAACAACAAACACAAAAATCAAAAAGGTCAGACACAGATAATTTCTTCTTCATTCCGTTTCCAAAGAGAATGAGACCTTGATTTCTCAGATCGCCTAAGTTACAATTTGTCCTTATCACACTAATTTTAGGAGCCGCCCCACTTACATACGCAGATATTTAGGCCTACCTAAAATTCTCAAATCCAAGCAGAGGCTCCACTGGTGTTTATTCTTAACCTCTACTCTAGAAGGTGAGCGAGACAGCGCTGGCATTCAAGCTCTTGGTTATTTCCACTAACCATCAGATGGGTTACATGTTTGTTCTTGTTTGTAACCGTCATAGAAGGAACCGTTATTCAACAGTGTGGGAGACGTGTTGCTGTGTCAGCGGTGGGAGATAACCAGTGGCAAATACTACTGAGAATGAATAAAGGGAGTGACCGCACCTCGTCCAGCTCGAGGCACTTGCCCCACTCGGCGAGGGTGATGCGGTGGTCGCGGTCCGCGTCGCACAGCTCCAGGAACGGCGCGATGCAGTGCTCCAGGGCCATCAGCGGAGCCCGGATCGGGAACAGCTCGTGTTTGGACACGAATCTGTAAAAATAATTCAAAAATTGATTATTTAACGATATTCTTTGTATTAATTGATTTTGATATTTTATAATTAGTTCAGTTTTTATTAATATAGTACTAAGTATATGCGAACGTGTACACCTTTAAAGGTAGTGTTCAGTGGAACTATGTAATTTATAATATGCTATTGTAACCTGAATTACCATATACGTAATAAATCATTCATTGTATATATGATGGTTAGACTCAACTAATATATCTGGTCGCCCTAGGCCCGGGCCTACTGGGCATTATGGCAAATCCGCCACTGACTACGCTATCTAACACTATACCACACTAACCACATTACACTTGTTTAATGCTTATTACCTGTCATTGTCATCGGCGTCAAGGTCACACCACTTCCAAATAGCAGCGTTGGTCCATCTCCTAGTGAGATTGACTTCGGCCTCGCGCTCCATACGTTGGAAGTGTGCAGAAAGTTCGCGACGCTCGACCAGGTCGCACGTATTGAACAGCTATACAAAGTAAAGGCCAACATTTGTTCGATGGTTGTTACCTGTCATTGTCATGGGCGTCAAGGTCACACGACTTCCAAATAGCAGCGTTGGTCCATCTCCTAGTGAAATTGGCTTCGGCCTCGCGCTCCATACGTTGGAAGTGTGCAGAAAGTTCGCGACGCTCGACCAGGTCGCACGTATTGAACAGCTATACAAAGTAAAGGCCAACATTTGTTCGATGGTTGTTACCTGTCATTGTCATGGGCGTCAAGGTCACACCACTTCCAAATTGCAGCGTTGGTCCATCTCCTAGTGAGGTTGGCTTCGGCCTCGCGCTCCATACGTTGGAAATGTCCGGAAAGGTCGCGACGCTCGACCAGGTCGCACGTATTGAACAGCTATACAAAGTAAAGGCCAATATTTGTTCGATGGTTGTTACCTGTCATTATCATGGGCGTCAAGGTCACACCATTTCCAAATTGCAGCGTTGGTCCATCTCCTAGTGAGGTTGGCTTCGGCCTCGCGCTCCATGCGTTGGAAGTGTGCGGAAAGTTCGCGACGCTCGGCGAGGTCGCGCATGATGTTGAAGAGCCAGTCGCGCATGCGCCGGGGGAAGTCGGCCATCTCGCTTTCAGTGCATTCCTGTAACATGCAATGCGTGTTTTGTAATAATGAATATTTATAATGAGGCAACACTAAATGTGTCATTGTAGGTATTATATTTTAAGATGCTTGTGTTGTCTTTTCAAAACGTTAAGGCTAGTTTGGGCGACGTTCGTAATTTAATCAGTGGCAAGTATTTGTGACTTTGCATTCCTAAATAAAGGTCCTCATGCTCCATGTGCAGCACAGACCCTTTAGGCATGCAAAATCACAAATACTCGCCTCTTGACTAAATTACTAACGTAACCCGAATTCGCCCTTAGAGCGGATGTTCAGATGTTTTTGGGCAAGTGATACCTATAATATTCCAATATCCCATCCTCATCGCCACATGTAAATTACTGTATTTACCTCAGTAAATCATACGATATAATGTCCAACGGTTCGGCAACACAAACATCACGCGGTACGACCGCTCTGCTCGCCGGTCTAGAGTTTGTGCGGAAAGAGAAGAGTCGTGAAATGTATGGCATCCAATACATTCTACGACTTTCTCTTTCCGCACAGACTGTAACATCGACTGACTGTAACTGTCAGTGACGTTATCATGACGTAAGCACTCGAGGCGTCTATACATTACAGTGACTATAAATGTATAGGTAGTTATGAGGCTATTTATTTATGATGCTTACGTTTGACTTCGTAATAGAAAACCGTAGGTGGAATTTGTCCCAGAAAGGCCCCCCTTAAATTTTTATCCTTCTATAAAAAGGTAAGGTTGGTTCAACACAGCAAAATGTGAAGGAGAAATGCCTATTCCTTTAAACAGTTACATTGTATTTATACATACGGACCGTGCGCGTTGGAGGGCCTACCATCTTGTGGCCTGAATCGGAAACAAACATATTTGTCACTTCACGCTAAAGTAAGTGCTGCCATCTACCGTTATCTTACGTTTTCTTGTGCATAGTAGGTTCTATCTAGCATCTTGTGGGCTACATTGGCGACCGGTTTGGCCTAGTGGGTAGTGACCCTGCCTACAAAGCTGATGGTCCCGGGTTCAAATCCTGGTAAGGGCATGTATTTGTGTGATGAGCATGGATATTTGTTCCTGAGTCATGGGTGTTTTCTATGTATTTAGGTATTTATATATTATATATATCGTTGTCTAAGTACCCTCAACACAAGCCTTATTGAGCTTACTGTGGGACTTAGTCAATTTGTGTAATAATGTCTTATAATATTTATTTATTTATTTATTGGAAGCATAAACTTTCACATTTAAACCTCGCACCAAAAATCTGACGCCTCCTGTGCTACCCCCTACAATTTATGCACGCTCCCTAAACTTGAAGCAGCAGAAATCTTAAGATCTTTAAGAGCTACACAGATCTTAAAAGGCTCAAAAAACTTACAGGCATCTCGCGGCACTCTCCGTAGTACTCGATCTGCAGATGGTGGAACTCGGGGCCTTTGCAGGCCTCGGAGCCGTCGAGGCAGAGGCAGCGCTGCTGGTAGACCTCGCAGTCGGAGGACCAGGTCTCGTTGTGGTTGGTGCACACCTTTGAAATATATACCATCATAGTTAGTACGAAGAAAAGACAAAGGTTTGAAAAAAAAATTGTACTTTGTGATTGGGAACACAGAAAGCAAAGCGTAGAACACAGATATAGTTATATGTTTCACAAGGGGGCAAAGTTGTTGTTTAATCACTCGTTCTAATATTGATACCCGAGCAAACGAAAGATTTCAAAAATGAACCACGAGCGTAGATGAACCCTGGTTCAAGAAGTGGAATCTTGAGCGTTGAGAGGGTTTCAAGGCACGAGGGTTAGACAAACTTTGCCTCTGAGAGTGAAACACAAAATTTTCACCACAACAAGGCGAGGAAAATACTAACTATGAAATACCAAAAAAAAAAACCAAATCAAATTCAAGTTAACGTAATAAAAAATGTATCAACCAAAATACAAGGAAATAACTCAAAATTTGCATCTGACTTTGCTTCAGCTTCATTGGAAACCGGGAAGTGGGTCAAATTTAACTTGCAAGATTTGATTACAGACCGACAGACAGACAACGGGACAGGTGAAGGACGGGATAAAAGCTTGTAGTAAGGCAACGACACCGAGGATGGGCTAATTATTTACTTGTCGGTACTTATAACAAGTAGGTACGTAAGCAAGACTGCGCTACGCACGTAGCATCGTCCCGGTCGCACTCCGGAGCGGCCTGCGGATCCGCATTTAATGTGAGTGTCACCTTACCTTGCGGCACAGATCGGTCTTGTCAGGGTACTCCTTGATGCAGTTGGGCTTCACCGTGTTCGTCGATTTAATAATTACCTAAAGTATTTTAACACTGATAGAAAATCTCTAGTTTCAGCGGCCTCCGGCCTTTTACGTTGCGGCGTAGGTCGTTCTCGTCAGAGCACTCCTTAATGCAGTTGCAGACGTCCTCACCGTGTTCATCGATTTTATTATTAAGTACTTGAGGTACTTTAATACTGATAATAAATCTCTAGTTCCAGCGGCCTCCGGCCTCTTACCTTGCGGCGCAAGTCAGTCTCGTCAGGGCACTCCTTAATGCAGTTGCACACGGCCTCGCCATGTTCATCGATTTCACAAACACGACCAGCGCTGCAGTGGACCTTCAGGCACGGATCGGCGCCTGCAGACATATTTACAATCATGAGCTTCACTTAAAAACGTCTGTAATGTTATCTTGACAATTGCTTAAGTAAACCATTATTTTTGGTCATTATCAGCACCATTACATCAAATGTCGCTCTTATATGATTAAATGCGCAAGTTACTATAAAAATACTCGAATCACTATAGGTGTTTCTATAGTATAGTAGGTACTGTGCTCTAAGGGAAGTAAAAAAAATATGCAGATGTAAAAACCGCCTTATGTACCTACTGCGCTTTTGCTCACTCCTGGCTCCGATATGGTATAGTTATGTGGGGCAATAGCACCAACATACACGAACTATTTATACTTCAAAAGAAATGCATAAGAATACTTACCAACATAAAACAAACAGAAAGTTGCAGACCTCATTTCCGTAAACACGAGATACTGACATTGATCTCCTTATACATACTGGAGATATGTAAATTCAAAAGAAAATATAATCAACTCTTTCCATTACCAAAAAATCCGACAACCTCACATTTCCGCCCAAGAAATACAATTCCCATTCCGTTTTCAAATTTAAATATCCATAGCTCTAGTCCATACATATATAATGTGCATTAAGATTTACAATAAACTTCCAATAGATATTAAAAATGAAAAAATAGATAATATATTTAACAAAAAACTTACAAAGTATTATAGATAATAGTTTTTATAACTTGCAAGAGTTTTTTGAAAGTTAAATTACTGGTAATAAACAAATTACAAGATCTCATAGGTATATGTAAAATTACTATATTTATATTTAGATTAAGAATATGTTAAGTATTATTTGCAGTGCCCTTACAGGGTTCATAGCTGTCCGATATCCAAATTGAACATCTAATGTACTTACCTATGAAAGCAATAAATGATTACTGATTACTGTTTAAAGAGTTCCCTCGATTTCTTTCCCATAATGTGGGATACTGTCAGGACAGTCTTCAGAGATATGGGATCAAGTGTGAAGTATTAAATATTAAGCCATATTATACAAAAAAATACTTTATTAAAGTGATTTAGTTAACAGACCTACTCGTAGCCGTCTTTGCAAAATCGGGAACATATAAAACAGACTCACCATCAGGGAATACATCATTGATGTCGGCTCCGATCTCGTTCAGACGTTTGCGCTGGGCTTCCTGCGAATATTAAGCATTATTTTTAACACATGCATAGGTAGCTAGCTTCTGCCCTGGCCGCAAATGTCCGTGTAGAAGTAACAAAAAACTTAGCACCAACCCCGTTGAAATGGTTTCTTAGTAGACCTCACTACACTCAGACTCAGTTGAACTTTTTGCGGCTATGTTTGTCAAACTATCTAAGTATCGGCATGTATCGGGACTGTTTTATAGACTATTAATATTCAATATGACCTACTTCGCTTCAGAAATAATTATTAAAAAATACGGAAGTAGGTACCTAAAGACTATCGCATTCATAATTAGCCGGCACGTAATTTATTTACGAGTTACGAGAACAGGATTGCGTCACGGCAGTCAACAAACTCGGGAGACAGAGGCGTTATTGTTCATCTAAAAATAACTTAATAGTTACTCAAACATTGCTATCTTATATTATTTTAAACTCCAAAAAGCATCTTCGAAAATATGAAAATTTAATCATATTTCATAGCATAGGTATTAGTATAGTTAAATTGGAGGTGGAAGGGGACTCGACAAGAAAGAATCATTTTATGAGAGACAGGACAACTTATAAGAAATACACGATAGAAACGGTCCGAGCTCGAGCCAGGGCGTCCGACACTTTGTTTTCTATAAATTCTATAGAAAATATCTTGCTATCATCGAGACTGCTACTGCTGCTTATAGAAAACGATGTGTACAGAGAAGAGTGGCGTAATAAAGAAGCGGCCATGCTCAGCAGTGGGTGGATTTGGGTACAGACTACAGAACAGACTATGCTACTCGTATGGGTGTGCCAGTATCGTCGTCTTTATCTATCATACCTGGTACCGCCTCTCGTCCTCCCGCTCAATCATGCCCATTTCCAGATGGTCGGCCTCGGCGTCCTCCCTGTCCTCGGCATCCCCGCGGTGCTCCTCCAGCGTCGGTGCTACGGTGGTGGTGGTCGTTGTGCGGAGACGCTTGTGACGTCTACGGTGTTTCTGTGGAAATGACGATAAAATTTAAAAAATCGGAAATCACGAGTAGGCTGTAGTACCGCGGCCATTTTCTTCGTGACTTGTTACTGGTTTTTAAAACAAAAAATCGCCCAGACTTACAGGTGAGACGAGAGAAAACCTCCATTTAAAAAACAGCTAGGGGCCTAGCCAAGATGCCAATCATTTGCGCTGTAGCGAACGAAACGGTAATGTCTCTATTACGTTTCCATGTAAGTGCGACAGAGATCTATTTATATCAGAGTTTCGTACGCTACGGCGCAAATGATTGGCATCTTGACTAGGCCCTCTAAAGTTTTGAACACCGTCGTAGAGTGGCATACCTATCGGTGTTAATTGTTATATAAGTATTTTACTATCGGATATAGTTGTGGAGCGTATTTATTTATTTATGTGCACTGTGCAGTGCAGAATTGAACGAGTTATTTCAATGCATCTACAAAGCAACAAAGGTCACCGATCAATCTTAAGATTGTAACACGGTAATTAAGACAAACTAGACATAGAGTAGGTACCTTATTTTCTTAACTAGAGCATTACGAATGGTCGATGGTGGTGATAAAACGGTCTTCGTCACTTTCAATCCCACCGTGTTAAAAAGTGACGGCTGGGTTGTTTCATCACGTGGATAAAGCTATACATAATATGCCTGCTAATGCAACAGTGATGCTGGAAAGGAACGTCACGCGAGCTGAATGCTGCGATGAACCTATGCTTGCACAGCTGGGGTGCAGGACAACTACAAAAACAGTCTGTCTTATCTCACCTGAGCGTCAACGGTGCAGATGGCCGCGACCAGCAAGGCTAGCAACAGCAGGTGGCCCTTCATGATTTTCTGTAACAAATAGAAACATATATTTTAGTAACAGATAGATAAATAGAAATACTCTTTACCTTTAGTGGCACACCTCAGTAAAAGACACAGCTTAAAGAAACATGATAGAGGCACACAACAGGCGGTCTCATCGCTAAAGAGCGATCTCGCCTAGACAGCCTTTGGGGAGCAGAAACAAAACAATACCTATTTACTATTTTAAATGTTTTCACGCAGTACCTAACAGTAGCAGGTATACCTGCATAAGTATATGTTTTACTTGCGGAACTGTATTGTTAGCTGTCATGTGTAAGAAGAAATAATGTGTAGTATAGATATATTATGACAAAACTTCCGTGAGACACAGAAATATTAAATATTTTAAAACGGATCACTCTCGTATTCGACATCTTACAAAATAAAACAATATAGAAATAAATTGTTTCGCACCGTAACGAGAAGATTGGTCTGTAATCTGTATTGATTAGCCGGGTCCACACAGAGCGAGCATGCGAGGCGGCGCGTGCGTTTTCCTCGCCCGAGCGCGCCGCCACGGCTGAGGCACATCTACATTGACCGGTTTGTGCGTGAGGAAATTGCCTCGTGCGTATGCTCGCTCTATGTGGACCTGCTGGCTATTCACTAACGCGCGCCCCCGTTCAAGCTCCTTGTTATGCAAGTAAATAAAGTCTTATATGTAGGTATCGGTCCGGAAATACGCGGGCGACAGTTCATCAAAACATAACAGATAGTCAACAACTTCTGCATACAAGATTTATTGACTACATTAGAGTCACTGTATCTTCCAAGACTTCCTGGCTCCTATTGACTAGCCTGCAGCTTGGGACGTGGGAAAAGGCCCCAGAAACAGGGCATGACGCGACTGACGCGTACGCAGAATGGGTTCAGTAGGTAACATGCATTACTTGTTGTTCCTATGAAGTGAGCTATTTTAGACTACAGTTCATTGTGTAAACGATCGGCCGAACCGCTGCTGGGAGAATACCTAAGTTATAATCATAAAATAGAATTCTTACAAAGTATAAACTTTCGGAACCTTCGCTGTGATTAGACACTAATCATACAGATACGCACATTTGATGTTTTTCATCCTCTTAGTATATTTTGCGAGATCAATAATATATGTATAGAGAGCTCTTACCATGGAACTAACACATAAATAAGTTAGCTCCTTCATACATTTTGGTTGTTCTTTGATCAGCTCGATGTTTTCTATGGGAAAAAACATCGATAAATTGTATTTCACAATTTGGCCCCATAGTAAACGTTGCTTTGTAGGACCTATTACCTCGCAAAATTTGGGGTAGAAAAACACCTATTTTACTGTCTCTTGTAATATATTGTACGAACTATAAACCCAGAAAACATGGCCATCTTGAACCCTCCAACATTGAAATAGAGTCTACAGAACATTAACAGTTGTAAGTATTCCTTGTAGGTACAACGTCTACTCCCATTCAAAATTCATTCGGTCATTCGCTCGACCCCTCTACTCGTAGGTACAAAAGAAATGAAAGAAGGGTCCCTCTTTACCTTTAAACTCGTGAGATAAACGAGCACACAGCTTACGTTTACCGAATCGCAATGAACGAATGCGTGATTGACTGAACAGTTTATTGGCCGCGTGTTAGCGAAGTCCGTTTCAGCTTGGGAAAAAATGCTTTCGATGTCCGGATGTTCTCCTCTACAGGGGCCCATTTCTCAAACGGTATTAAACTAATAATATGTGACATTATCTATGAAAAGGGACCTTATTGTCGGTGGCGCTTAAGCCATTATCAACGATGCTCCCATATTATAAACAACGCCGCGCGGCAGTTTACGTTACGTTTACGCAGTGCGGCGAAGCGCCATCGACAATATAAGGTCCCTTTTCATAGAATATTAGACTAATACCATTCGAGAAGTGTGGCCGAGGGTATGTAGGTATATTGTACTGTACAAAGATGAACTTAACCCTTTGAGGGATCGTTCCAAGTATCGTAAAATAAATCCTATTTCAAACAAGAGCATTAAGATTCGATTAAGTAAGTACCTGAGATATTTCCTCCTTGTTGATTGCAGCGGCCTACTTCTACATTGTATTAGAGAATACTGTGTACCGATAGACCGCGATATCCCTTCCATCGCTGTGGGGGCACGCGCGGGTTTACAGTTTGCAGCGGGTGACCGGAGAACGATTTTACAGGACAAGATGTTTAGGCTTGTGCAACTACATTACAGAATTTACAATATTACAATACTTAGGTTTAAAGATCTTTATTTCTCATAAGAATACAAAATATTCACTTACATGAGAATTTTTCTTTTTTTTTCATGCAAAAAACATTTTAGCGGACAAACAAACAACAACCTATTGTTCTAAAAAACACTAGAAAAACACGCTTTTATAAACGCACGTAAAAACCAAAAACAAACACGACTATGATACGATATTCCATCATGGAATGCCAGTGCCTATCTTCCGGCTTCATCATCAGACCTTGAAACCTAATTGTGGTCAAAGTTCATTACAAGACTTTTCTAACAAATCCAGATGCAGCTATGATACGATGTTCCATCATGAAGTTCCAGTTCATATCTTCCGGCTCCATTTCGTCGGATTTGATTTATAATGTTTTACAGTTAATATTTGTCTCCCGTTCGCAACGTTGGTGTGCATTTTTTTTGTGTTACACTCGATGGCAAAGTTTGTAAAACCCTCGTGCCTTAAACTTAAAACCCTTGGAACGATCAAAATTCCAAAAAAATTGTTGAATCTTTCGCTTGCTCGGGTATCAATATTAGCACGAAGGGTTAAACAACAACTATTACCGGCTGGGGCTAGATTCGCACTCTGTCCCACTCTAATACTAACGAGCCGCTTATCCCAACGCTGTTTGAATGTTTTTCATCGCATCCTTTGTCAAGTGCTCACGACTCCAAAAGTGTCCGCCAAAAGAATGTGTAGATGTAATAACACGGCATTTCCATTTAAAGTTGTAGGTAAGCTGTAAGAGTCCCCAAAGTTTTATACAGTTTTTATTTGTCCGTTTTATTTCGGTCCTAGCAGGTTGTATTGAAAATGTAACCAAATGAACCCAAAACATTAGGGACATTTTCTTTCTCGTTAATAATTGGAAGCACGCGTGATTCCGAGTAGAAATAATATGAAAATACCCAATTCAAAAACATAAGTTGTGGGTCCAACTTTAAATAGAAATGCCCAACTAACTACCAACTCTTACTATACCTATTTATTCCAATACTACAAAGTAAAGTACTTATGAATGTATTTACGTGCCATGTAAATACATTCATAAGTACTTTACTTTGTAGTACAGTGTTTTGTGTACAGTGGCCGGGCGTCGCTCCCGCCAGCGCCGCGCCGCTGGAGTCAGCGAAACGAAAGCTGATGCACGTAAGTGCTTACAAAGCGCTTGGCTTGCTTACTGCAGTAACTATGGTAATGTAATAGAATATATTGGATACCCACTTCGAGGATTACTTAGGTATCAAGAAAGTCGGTGCGACGATCTTTTACTAATTATCTACAAGTTATTTAAAAAAAAATTGCTCTATAAAGTGTTTTTCAGTCACATTTTTTTTATTATGACATAATTGTATTTATATTTTAGAAATACTAAGTACTAATTGCATATATTATAAAAAAAGAATAACAATGAATGAGCTGTAATATTTAAAAAAAAAGTTACTGATGCTAGCTTTCACACACTTATGAAAAACTCACAGTCCCAAGTACCTATAATTGTATATAACATACGTTTTAATAAACATGCCAATGCAATCTAAAACCGACAGTTTCACTTGTTTAACCAGACACATTAAAGCAAGTGATATGGTTCATGTGTGAAGCTATGCAAACGCCACGCACGGTTAGGCCTTGGAGCCTCGGGGTCTGACATCAACGGGATGATATCATGGCCAATAACAATAAAAGTAACAATATTTATTACTATGAAGCTGTCGTTGAAAGAAACCCTAGAATTCGCGTGTTCTTTTAAAAAGAGACGGCATAGGAGATAAACTGTGGCACTTATTTTATCAAAAAAGGCTACTTTTTTTTACGTCATATTAGAAAAAAGTCACAATAGGGCTTGTATCATATTAAGAGCCCTTAATCCTTGGAGCGTTCTCCGATTTCACGAAATAACGCTCGATAGATGGCGTTGGCGCTCGGTACGCGAGCGCCGGCAACGCGACGCGCGTTTCAATGCAGACTAGAATAATCTTGATAGTTTTCAATATAATTTCAAGCAACATTAATTTTAGTGTCATATGATATCATATGGGCACTCTTTATTTTATTGTTTAAGCACAGTAGTTTTTTTTATGTACACTACTACTAAGTGTACAGACTACAGAGTGTACTATAACCCTTGCTCTATATTCTGTCTCTTTCACACCAATGGAAAATGAAGAAGTTAGTAAATGACTGCAGGTATAAATAAAGTATATTAGTGCGATAGAGAGACAGATAGTGTTTCGTTGTCGTATCGTAAACGATTGGCATGTTGGCCACACACTTGCTTAGTGCCTAGCCAAAATACCAATCGTTTGCGTATATTAGTGCGATAGAGAGAGAGTAGTGTTTCGTTGTCGTATCGTAAACGATTGGCATGTTGGCTACGCACCCATGATAGTGACTAGCCAAGGTCTCATGATGGAGTCAGGAGTAGGTCACTAGAACTCCTAATCTACTCATTATAATTCCATCGTATTTGAGCTCAATAGATTTGCCCTGACGAGTACCATCGATCTAAATGAAGTCCAGGGTCTCACGATGGAGTCAGGAGTTGGTCACCAGAACTCCTAATCTACTCATTATAATTCCATCGTGTTTGGGCTCAAAAGATTTGCCCTGACGAGTACCATCGATCTAGATGAAGTCCAGGGTCTCATGATGGAGTCAGGAGTTGGTCACCATAATTCCTAATCTACTCATCATAATTCCATCGTGTTTGGGCTCAATAGATTTGCCCTCACGAGCACCATCAATCTAGATGATGTTCAGGGTCTCATGATGGAGTCAGGAGTTGGTCACTAGAACTCCTAATCTACTCATTATAATTCCATCGTGTTTGGGCTCAAAAGATTTGCCCTGACGAGTACCATCGATCTAGATGAAGTCCAGGGTCTCATGATGGAGTCAGGAGTTGGTCACCAGAACTCCTAATCTACTCATTATAATTCCATCGTGTTTGGGCTCAAAAGATTTGCCCTGACGAGTATCATCGATCTAGATGAAGTCCAGGGTCTCATGATGGAGTCAGGAGTTGGTCACCATAATTCCTAATCTACTCATCATAACTCCATCGTGTTTGGGCTCAATAGATTTGCCCTCACGAGCACCATCAATCTAGATGATGTTCAGGGTCTCATGATGGAGTCAGGAGTTGGTCACTAGAACTCCTAATCTACTCATTATAATTCCATCGTGTTTGGGCTCAAAAGATTTGCCCTGACGAGTACCATCGATCTAGATAAAGTCCAGGGTCTCATGATGGAGTCAGGAGTTGGTCACCAGAACTCGTAATCTATTTATCATAACTCCATCGTGTTTGGGTTCAATAGAGTTGCCCTGACGAGCACCATCAATCTAGATGAGGTCCAGGGTCTCATGATGGAGTCAGGAGCTGGTCACCAGAACTCCTAAACTACTCATCATAACCTCATCGTGTTTGGGCTCAATAGATTTGCCCTGACGAGCATCATCAATCTAGATAAAGTCCAGGGTCTAATGATGGAGTCAGGAGTTGGTCACTAGAACTCCTAATCTACTCATTATAATTCCATCGTGTTTGGGCTCAAAAGATTTGCCCTGACGAGTACCATCGATCTAGATGAAGTCCAGGGTCTCATGATGGAGTCAGGAGTTTGTTGTGCTCAATAGATTTACTCCGACAAGTACCATCAAATTACCATTATGATGAATAGATTAGGAGTTCTGGTGACCAACTACTGAGTCCATCATGAGACCCTCGACTTAATCTAGATCGATGGTACTCGTCAGGGCAAATCTTTTGAGCCCAAACACGATGGAGTTATGATGAATAGACTAGGAGTTCTGGTGATCAACTCCTGAGTCCATCATGAGACCCTGGACCTCATCTAGATTGATGGTGCTCGTCAGGGCAACTCTATTGAACCCAAACACGATGGAGTTATGATGAGTAGATTAGGAGTTCTGGTGACCAGCTCCTGACTCCATCATGAGACCCTGGACCTCATTTAGATTGAAGGTGCTCGTCAGGGCAACTCTGTTGAGCCCAAACACGATGGAATTATAATGAGTAGATTAGGAGTTCTAGTGACCAACTCCTGACTCCATCATGAGACCCTGGACCTCATCTAGATCGATGGTGTTCGTCAGGGCAAATCTTTTGAGCCCAAACACGATGGGATTATAATTAGTAGATTAGGAGTTCTGGTGACCAACTCCTGACTCCATCATGAGAACTTGGTCTTCATCCGGGTCAAAAATAATAATGCAAACCCTAACGTAATTTCAAGTGAAAATGCGTTTTTCAGAAAATCGCAGCCAAATAACACTAGACCTTACTCATAGTGTTGTGTTCCTGCCGGTGAGTAAGGTTGCCAGAGCTCAACGAGGGGCGGGAGGGGGTTAGGGTCGGCAACGCGCATGTAACTCCTCTGGAGTTGCAGGCGTACATATGCGGGCCGTATGCTTGTTTGCCACCGACTTAGTATTAAAAAAAAGTAACACTGAAAATCCATCAATAAGCGAGTCTGGCATACTGTAAAAAATGAACTTTTATTAAGATTTTCTAATCGCAGTATATAGCACTTCTCGGAACTCCGTAGCTGATTACGATCGCAACGAATGCCTGACAATCGAGCACAGGTCCGTCCTCTAAGCGCGCTCCGCGCGGACTGAGAGCGGGGCGTCGCTGCTGCGTGATTTATACGTGTTTTAAAAAAATATAAATTTACGGCAATGTAGGTCCCATAGTTACGAATTTTTTTTTATAGGTTAACATAAAGTTACAGTTTGCTACAATATTATTTTTAAAGCAAAATATGCGTACAATTTGCGGAAATAAAATATAATAAAACCCTGTTTTCGCCAAAAAAATGAAGAAAACTCGGAAGGTATTTTATCAGTTTTTTCAAATGAATTTTCGATTGTTAATCATTCCAGCCCCTCGTACGAGATATGTTGAATCAAATTGTAGTCATTCATGTACCAAATGATTCTTGTTTATAGCAAAATTGAGAACCGAAACGCCACATCTCACTGCAAAATTTGGAAAAGACTCCCAAAAAACCTCATTAAAAAAGAGGTTTAAAAGAGAAAATGAAAATTTGAACTGTTGGAGCCCCTAGTTTAGGAAACGATTATTTAGGTACGTTATCAGTTTTTGCATAAATACTAATAGTTACGTCGTAATCTTGAATGAAAAAGGAAGCATTTTACAAAATACGCTCGTCTGTAGGAATAAGGACTCTTAAAATGGACGGATAAACCGCCACGTCTTATTTGTTTGACAAGGGTAATGTGCGTTTTGGGGATATTTCTTATGCAGATTTCCCAAAGGACTCTAAGAAAGATATGTTCGTAAAGAAACCTACAGAAGGAACTACAATTTATGAAAACCACAATGAGATTTCACGTGAATGTGTTGAAAGACTCTAAATACTCGCCTCGATACGACAGCAGGCTCAAAAAGTGAAACGTAAATGATCCTAGTGTTTGATAGCCTAATTCCAATAGTTGACCGCCCGCAACTATATCATTTGTAAATAAAAATATTCAACAGGGACATTTACCTTATTAGAGGGGGCCTAGATGGCCTAGTCAAGATACCAAAACGCTACAATTTCCATAAATTATTTACGTTTATCTTAACTTTTCGTTTCGTATTTTGCAAACGATTGCCATCTTGGCTAGGCCCCCGGGAAGCAAACATAAATGTAAACGACACCCAACACCAATATAGCAGGATATGAGACCGAGCTGAAAGGACGACTTGTTTGGGCCTGCGATTAGATCATTTGATGACCGTTGCAGACCGTGCCACAGCTGCAAAGGGGATCACATCTCAACCCGTGTGGTCAACCAATATTTAAGATTCTAATCAAATATGGCCGCAGGCATTAGGTACTGTACTATCGACAAATTTTATATAACTTATAGCAACGGCATAAGATACCTACATAATGAAAAAGTATAAAAGCTTAGCTAGCATGGAAGGGCTACTGCATTTCATATTTACTTATTAAACAAAATAAAAATATATCATAGTACAAAAGGCGAACGTGCATTCTAGGTACTATACCTAGTTAAGATAGAGCATTCTCTACCAATTTCGTTCAAATAACCTGATTGATTCTTCTTTCCTTAACAATTTATTTTGGTATATTTTTACGCAGGCTCTGTCTTTATTAATTAACTATCATTGCTAATAGTCTAATAAAATTAATGTATGTCACTAAAGCACGTTTCTTCTCACACAATGAGTTAAAAAACTTACAATACGGTCAATATTTTTAAACTTATATCACTCTTGATAACCTCAGGAGCGAGGCGACCCCATTTAACATATACAACGTATAATATTAGACTTTAACAAACATATGAATAAAGATTAAAATTCTGCATATGAATTAGCGCGTGCTATCGATTGTCTTAATCAAATTTGAACCTTGTCTCTTGCTAATAAGATGCAAATTTGTACATGCGCGTGCGCATGGTAACTGTTGGTTACATTACAGTTTACGACGAACATTAAAACGGTTCCCGGAATGACTGAACTTATTTCTGGAGCCACCTGAATTGCTGAATGTGTCATGCGAGCCTAACTAGGAGGCGAGGGGTATGGGCATTGTGAATGTCATCTCGCTTTGTGTGGTAGGGCATAGCACAGCGTATGTTATTCCAGATCTAGAGCAGAGCCCAACTGGGGACGTACCTCCACCTTACAGAAAACCGCAGCCAAATAACACTAGACCCTACTCATAGTGTCGTGTTCCTGCCGGTGAGTAAGGTTGCCAGAGCTCAACGAGGGGAGGGGGGTTTAGGGTCGGCAACGCGCATGTAGCTCCTCTGGAGTTGCAGGCGTACATAGGCTACGGAAACTGCTTACCATCAGGCGGGCCGTATGCTTGTTTGCCACTGACGTAGTATAAAAAAAAAAGAAGACTCGAGTCCTTCGAGTCCTCTGCTTTACTCGACTCAGTTTTTCAGACCCTTATAATTAAGTCGAAGCTCGACTCCTTTAACTTCTTAGAGAGGATAAGGATAAGGCTTGAGTCCTTTATCAATAACATTCAATTTATTTACAATTATTTTAAATGCTTCACATAAAATTGATGTGTAAGATACCTACACAACTTATGTTGCCTTAATAAAGGACTCGACTCAGGGCTTAAAATAAATAAATAAATATTATAGGACATTATTACACAAATAATAACAACGATATATATAATATATCCAGGTCCATGGGGTCCCAGCGCGCACAAGTTTTTTGGAGAAATCGCGAAACGTCTGGTTGACGTAACTGGTGACCGAAGAGCTGGCGGCTTCCTCGCACAACGTATCAGTATTGCGATACAACGAGGAAATGCCGCCAGCATCCTTGGTACAATGCCTCAAGGGCCTATTTTAGATATAAGCTAGTTATAGTAATCATCTGTATATATCCATTATGTATATTGTTATTGTCAATAAATATTATTATATATAAATACTTAAATACATAGAAAACACCCATGACTCAGGAACAAAATATCCATGCTCATCACACAAATACATGCCCTTACCAGGATTTGAAGGCAGGGTCACTACCCACTAGGCCAAACCGGTTGTCGCATTTTTCGTCGCAAAAGAGTCGGAATTTTTGAGCTGAGCCTCATGATAATTGAGTCGGGCTCGCACCCCGAGGATTCAGTACCATCACAACATTTTTACAATGTTTAAATTGTTTTCGACTTGTGCTGGAACTAGTTTTTATCATGTTAATTATGCAGTGTATTTTTCTTTATTATCACACCAAGTTGGAGGTCTGTATTTTATAACCGTAATATCTAGATATACATAAAAAAAACATATAAGTAAGCTCAACTGTTATAAACGATAAATACGAAACGATGATGTAATCTGTTATCCCTCAGGGACATAGGGGTCGCAGAAGAATTTGCCATTAGTCGCGATCCTGAGAGGCTACTTCTCAACTGATCGCCCAAGTCCAAGCAGGGTCTCTGCTGGCAATCGATTGACAGTCGACGGTCGGGGCGGCCTCGTACCTTGAAATTTATATCTCTATTGTCGTTATACCTACTACTTATATGAAAATCGTAATTATTTGGTGTTTGTTCTAATACCGGTACTCTATAAAAAACCGTGTTGATTAAATCTGTCGTTCAGTGTGCTCTATCGTATGACCCATACCAGGTAGACAGTCGAAATTTACACCAAGTGTGTATTTCTATTGCAGCTGTAACAAATAATACATATAATATAATATTGTAATTTTTTTTAAACGAAACAAACGAATCGTGTTTTAAAATCGGGATATTTTCCATATTTATTTATTTTCATGAATTCCCGATATTGTTTTATTTTTCATTTACATTTATAGGCATTTCAAAAGAGCCTAATCTTAGTGAGGTTGCGTTATTTTATCAGAGTACCTTTCCTCACCCCTATAATGGAACACGCACCAGTAATGGGATGGTATAGATAGACAAATCCTGTAAAGCAAGTATTTACCATCAGTTTTAAATCGCTAGCAACATTTTACCATAAGCAAGAGCTAAAGAGCTGCTTGAGTTTAATTTTTCATTGATATTTGTTAGTTCGAAAATGAATGGCGCCATACATCCCATGACTGAAGCAAAAAACCAATTTTGGGTTAATAATATTGAAACCAATTGCAGTAGCTTTCATTTAATAATTGCAGTAGCTTTAATTTTAAGATGCTATTTAATTTAATTTAGTTTATTTTTTATGTAATGTAATTGTAAATATGATGTGTAAATGTGTAATGTATATGGAAACAATTTTCTGGATTAAATTTCATTCATTCATTAAATACATAGAAAACATAAAGGCCAAATTGGGCATACAACTTTTAAAGCGTAAAGCGGTAGAAATTTTACAAGTGTCGGTGAAATATCAAAATACTCTAAATTTTCTCTTAAATGTCCCATGATTGGTGCCGTTAACATATATACTTTCCTCTTATAACATATATACTACTACCTTCGGTTTTCATCATCAGATCAGGTCGATCCTTGAAGGGTCGATCTCAACATAACATTGTATTGTCACCGATTTTTCCGTAGTACGCGAAATTTTAACAACAAAATATTTTGAGAAATAGGCAAATAAATAATATGCAAAATTTGAAAACATTCGAAAACCGCAAGTTAAATGCAAGCATGTTGGGATACTGTTTAACAACATTAAATAATAATAAGTCAAATAAAAGCTTGTATAAATAGGTGAAACGTGAAGCTGGTAGGAATGTAGGATGTATTAGGGACGCACGCAGTGGGAATTGGAAACCAATTGCCAAGTGAGTAAAAAAACGAGCCCAAAAGCTGAGTCTCACCTATTTCGCCGCGTTCCCGTGCGAAACTGATAGCAAAGTTGCAAGAATAAAAGCGATGCCCTAGTGTGAGGGAGTCTGTAGGCCGAGCTCCGTATAAGGACGGAAGCCCGTAGCGTTCTAGAACAGAGTTTGGAATGAAACCAATGTGAACTCGGCTCGCCTGCTGCTCGGTCTTCATTCTCGCTCGAAAGTACGACTCATGGGATCATTTGGTTTTCCGGCCCTGATGGGATGGGATGGGATTCCGGCCCGGCGGATGCAGGGCTTAACATTCGGCCTATGCGGAGCCCCGCTGTTTTCTTTTTTTAACACTTTGACAATTAGGTTGGTTCGATCACGATCACGGCTTTGCAGCAACTCTGCATATTTTGGACTCCCAGCTAGCCGGAGGAACCTCCCACTGCCGCAAAGCTGGCTATCATCCTTCCTTGCTTTCCACCAGTTTGTTTTTTAACATAATTACCTTTGTTTGTCTCCGAGCTCTGCTGTTTCCTGCAGCTTAGCCATGCACGAAAGCTTTGAGACACTCTGCACCTTCGGTTTAAGTATGTGAAACTCTGCTCCCGGTCTTTGCATAAGCCTTAAAACTCAATGCATTCCTCAACCTTACAAACTTGTTATCGTAATAAAGAAAAATTTGTCAAAATTGCTACTGACTTACGAAAAAATACATTGTAAAAAAATTGTGATGGTACAGGATCCTCGGAGTGCGAGTTCGACATGAACTTGGTCGGTTTTGCGTGCCGAAATTGTATGGTCAGGGTCGGAGCGCGGGGCCCCCCCAAGGCGCGGGGCCCTTAGCATATGCTTTTTCTGCTGTTCGGTTAATTCGCCACTGTAATTGGGTACTTGACACATGTTGAATATTATAACAAAATTTAGTTAAATGGATAGAAAATGAGCCATCCATTATAAAAAAGTGGAATTTAAAAAAATATAATGAGATATTAAAAAAAAATACAAGGCTCCGAAATCTCAAAAAAATTTTTTTTTGTCTTCCAGAAATAGAAAAGAAAATGGTACCATTCCATTCCTTACATTTTATTGATAAATAAATTGTATGACAACTATACACATAAACGCAATATTTCAGGGTCAAAATGGCAATTTCCTTGATCTTCCATACATTTAGGACAGACTTATATGATGTGACGTCACATCACCTTATCATTTTGTTAGAGGCGTTTCAATCGTCGAGTGCGAGCGTCAGACTTTAACTCTCATTTCTGATCTTTGTGTTGCTTAAAAGCCATGAGTCCTATATCGACATTTGATCCTCAGGAAAATCAAGATCGTTTGACATTATTTACAAAAACAGCCAATTATTTTAGTTCTTTAAACTTAGTTTAAACTTCCTACCACTGCTACCAACACTAAAGGCTACGCTGAAATCTTTCCGATGTTGCCAGATTTTAAAATGAATTAATGAAGAAATGAAACCAAAGCGGCTTGCTTACAGCTTTTTAACTAGTAAATAATAGTTAATAACTATTATTTCTGCTTATAGAACCGACACAGAGAACCATGAAGTATTTTGCGCCATCGCCATGAGTTGTTGTTTTGACAACAAATCATAAAAGCGGAGCGTGAATCTCGCGATCTAAACGCGTAAGTGCCATGAATTTTAACGGCGCTTACGACGTTTTGATCGCGTGGTACATGTTGCGATTGCTACAATTTCATTGTTTGGTATTATGGCTTCTCTATAGTAATAATAACTCCATGTAGGTTGGTACTAGGTAGCACAAAACGGGATTTTGTGAGGTACCTACTTATTTAAACGAAGACTGAAGGGCAAATCACACAAATATCAGCCACAGAAAAATAAAAAAAACATGATAGGTTTGGGCTGGTTGTAAATTGTAATTAAATGTAACTCGTATACTTACGTTGTAATACTAATAGAAACTTTCATATCGCTAATACATTCAGTCTAAATTTGTCATTTTACTCTGTATTCTGACCCTGCACCAATTACGATCTTTCGGTTTGGCTCATGGTCGACTGATAGAAAATGCCTTCTGGCATTAAGTCCGCCATTTATTGTACTCTATGTATTGTGCAATAAAGTTTAAATTGTTAATATACTAAATTAAACGTGGAGCATTCTCTTCTAAACATTTATTTAGGTAAAAACATAATTATATACAAAAAACCGGCCAAGAGCATGTCGGGCCACGCTCAGTGTAGGGTTCCGTAGTTACTCTTCCGTCACAAGCTAAACTGGAGCTTAAAGTATAGTAAATTGTTAACGAAGGGATGAAACGGTACCTTTCACGCGAGTTGAACAAATAGGCAAATTTGCATAATCAGTACCTAATTAGGTAAAGTAAGTCTTTTTACTATGAAGGGGGAACTTTTTGCGATAATTCAAAAACAGCTAAACTGATCATGTCCGCTATAGTTTTCATTTAATGTCTTTCTTAAGCTCTACTTTCACGATTTTTTTCATAATTTTTGGACCTATGGTTCAAAAGTTAGAGGGGGGGGACACATTTTTTTTTTTCGGAGCGTTTATCTCCGAATATATTCACTTTATCAAAAAATGTTTGTCGAAGACCCGTATTAGTTTTGAAAGACCTTTCCAACGATACCCCACACTGTAGGGTTGAAGCAAAAAAAAAATATTCACCCCCACTTTACGTGTAGGGGAGGTACCCTCAAAAAAATTAAATTTTTAGATTTTATTGTACGACTTTTTCGGCTTTATTGATTTATATAAACATGCCGAATTTCAGCTTTCTAGCACTAACAACCACGGAGCAAAGCCTCGGACAGACAGACAGACAGACAGACAGACGGACATGGCGAAACTATAAGGGTTCCTAGTTGACTACGGAACCCTAAAAAGCAAGAACAGACATAGAATAGTAAAACCAAAGACAAGGAGTAAAAACAGATAGGAGTGTTGCCAATGTAAATGTACATTATATTAACATAAATAAATAAATAATACCATCGGCCACGATGGCCACGATGCGACATCGTCCACACTTATTTTTTGTCAATAGACTTAACATAAGGACTTAGCATAAGTTTCACGCAATAATCAGTTAAATATGTTGCTACAAGTTGTACAAGCCGAATTTTTAGCATGTTATTTACTCAATAGCTACCTTTTTGAAAAATACATTGAGATTTTTATTAGGAATAAATTCCTTACTAAACGCGTCTTTAAAACTACAATCATATAACTGAACTAAAACAATATTATCTTCAAAATATTCTCATTTGGCCCTGATACACAAACGCAAAACTTTGTTACAATTATCAACAATGTGCGCATAAAAAAATCTCAACATAATTTTGGGCCACCCAGTAAATACCTATACTTTAGAGAATTTCAACTTTGAATTAAGCCTCCGAATTTAACATCAAAACACGATAAAAATACACCGCCATTTAACAACCATCTTAAGTAGCTATAATTATCCATTTCACAATTTTGCTTATCCCTCCAAAATTGATTCGCTCAGCAGTCTTGTCTGCAAAACCGTTTTTAAATAAAATAGGTCAACATTATTCAACAGTGATAACGGAATCACGTGGGAGAGACATATAATTTGTATGTAGTTGTAATGTGGTGTATTCGCGACGGAAACTGATATCTGCCGGTTGACCTCTCGGAGATAAAAATAATCGAAGCTTTTTGTGTCATGTTAATGTAAGTGAGGTTCAATAAGGGAGTTAGCTACAATCCCTACTATTTATTACCAAATATTATAATGCGAAAGTGACTTTGTCCGTCTGTATTTCTGTTACCTCTTCATCAAGGGCGTCACCAGGTGATGGAGTAGGCAGTTCATATGGCGGATGGCCAAGGGGAGGGGGAGGAACATATTGTGGGGGGGGGGGGGGGGGGCAGGGGGCTATGTTACTTTTCTAAAAACCTGTGGTAAAAACTAGCCACACGGTTAGGGGAGACCGGGGTTCGCAACTTCTTCTTTTTCTTAGCTCTATCCCGGGGTCCGCAACTTAATTACAAAAATTGGTACACTGACCTTCTAACCCGGAAACTAGCCTAAAGTAGAAGCCTATTTCATATTAATATTCTATTTATATTTATATTGTAATCATAATGGAAATTAATCTAAATTTCGAACGAATTGGAAGGATCTTTGACGTATCTAACGTAAATAACCCTTACTAAACAAATACATTATTTTCCAATGACTACAAGTCATATAAAAAGATAGATCACCCAAATCACCAAACGATCAACAACACATGTGGCAAGTTTTATAAGAACATCGGAAGACAATAACTCATGTCGCCAGACGCGATAATGGTCAGAGCACACGCGACCAGACATATATACTATTAGTTATGTCCCACACGTCCGGAGGAGTTATGGCTTGCTGTTTTACGAATTTATGGCGTTGGCTTTGAAATAACCTGGACAGATTTATCTAGGACATATTTTTTTACAAAATAAAATAAAATAAGTAAGTTTTAGTGAAAAGAAAAACATTTTTGATACTAGCTTTTATTCACGACTGTAAAATGTTACTCAATCATCTATGTACATACATATATAATACCTATGTATTATAGGTACCCATAAAAGAGACTAGTTAATACGCTCAAAATCAATGAGATCGCGTTGTTTTACCACAGATCCTATGTCCATATATATGGACTCTATCATCACCTATTCATATCAGCCTGCGTTTCCACCAGAGATGTAGTGAGATAATGGATGCGTAGTGAGGGATGTGTGTTTTAAAAACTAAAAGTAGCACTTATTCATTCTGTGCACGTGCGCATTATGACTATGGGTACTAAATTTTTTACATTTTACTTCTCAAGTGTTTCTGTCAGACAGTCTGTCTTGGCGGGTCGAGGCCTAGGCAAATAAGCAGGCGAAATTGCCATGCGCGATAGCTTACGTGCGCCCTATGTCAATACGGACGGGATTAGTATTAGAATGTGTTTGTTGCTAATATTTGCTTAGGATTTGTTTCCGCCGCCGGTTAATAACGCGTGTTACGGATGGTATTTACACTGGGTGTCAGTAAATCCTGATGCTTAATTGGATTATAAATTAAAATCATAGCACATGTACCACGTGTATGTCCAATACATATGTAATATATGTATATGTATTAAATATGGGTAACTAATAATATGGATCGTAACCCCTAGCTAAGCACACCTAGATTAAGGCTACAACAACCCGCGTCCGTCAACGCTAGTTTTATGCAGTACTTCTAAATTCTAAACTAACTTTGCACTAACTTTGACAAAACAAAATGTGGTCTGCCATTATAAGCATTATAGTTTCATAGAAATTTGTCAGACCAAGACAGGTCTGCAACGGTTTTGATAGCACACGCAGTGCAAGTGTTATTTTTAAACTTCTATGACTTTATGACATATAAACAATACAGTCTTTAGTACGGGGCCCGTGCCCAGGGCTCTCATCCTCGGGGGGCCCCGAAGGAAGGCAGTAACAGTTTGATTACTCATAATATACAAGGTGCCCGTGAGCATTGCGTGACATTTTAACTAAGCATTCCTGGTAATATTTAGAAACTAAAATGTCATATTAGTACATTACGATACAAGTGCGAAAAATAGGAAATTCGAAACGAGTGGCGATAAATTAAAACACGACCGAAGGGAGTGTTTTAAATCGACACGAGTTGCGAATTACCTATTCGCACATGTATCGTACAACGTTTTACAGTACATATGGCCCTTTAAATGTTCGACACAGTAACATAATATGCTACTTCTCGCACTAGTGCTATAAAGTAGCCCCATATGTACTGTAAAAAAATTTCTAGTTTCAGAGATAATTAAATGTTTTCGAAATCATTCTTTCGCCATAAGTCGGTACAAAACACATTTTTGACTGCGGTATTGCCACTTTGAGGTCTAGTGTGGATAATACCTATTGATTGACATCGAAAAATTAAAAAAATGTATTCGAGAGGCTACCCCCAAATGAAAAAAAAACTTTTTAGTTAATATAAAAAATTACGTTTTATGTACAGGAGTGTTCAAAAAAAGGGGATAAAAAAACAATTTTTTTTTTGTCGAATTTCACAAAAAGTCATAACACTTTTTGCTTCTATTGCCATCAGGAATGCACCGTTAAAATCTCTCTCAATGCTCACGGGCACCTTGTATAGAAGATCATAGCAGAAAAATGTTAGTTTAATTCGCTTTTTTCATTTTCCAAAAGGACCCAAAATCTTACGTACCCAAGGGCCCCAGCAGTTTAAGACGGCTTGCGTATAAATAAAACTTACACTACCTACTTACTACTGTATGCTATCAAATTCTTTGCAGACTTATCTTGGTCTCACTCTAGTGTTGTCGACACAAAGTTTCGATTTTGGTTTCGGCGTAAAAATAATGTTTTGGCCGAAGGTTTGGTTTCGGCCGAAACTAGAGCGAAACCTAAGCTTCGATTTCGGCAAAAAATCCGGTTTCGGTCGGTACTTTGTTATTTATTGGGATAATTCCACACCATGTCACTGCAAAGTATGTGCAGAGAGCTTGGTCTAACTCCAACAATCACACAATGAATGTTTATGTACCCATTTATTTTAATTGCTCAAGGCGACCTAATTGCATATGTGGAGCATTCACTACAATTTGATCCTTTGGTTCATTGGTTTCATTACCATGGCCGATATTAATTGAAGCTATCAGATGGTCGTTTGATGCATTTGTTTATTGTAGAGATTGCTGTTGCGTCAGAACCTGAATAAGTTCACTTTAACAATGTGAGTCAACGGTCAACAATAGGACGAAATTTATATTTCTGGTTTTAATTTCGCATAGTTTACAGGGGCGTAGCTACCGCCGTATCAATTATACGGGTCCCCTGGGGCTCGGGGGGCCCCAAAGTGCGTTTTTGTGAGAAATCTTTACCCTTCCTAAGGGCCATCAAACGAATGTTTATACGGGGACCCGCCAAGGCATGCTACGCCACTGATAGTTTATAACGGCATTTTAATCTAGTTACTCTAGTTGATAGGCTCCTACCATGCTAAAGTTTGCACTTTGCTTGCACAAGTTTAACAGTGACAAATGCATTTAATATTTGAAAATATAGATATGTTATAATCAGGGCCCGTACATTTCATACCGTTGACGCAGAAATGACGTAATTTAACATACATTTATTATAATTATTATTATAGGTATACATATAGTAATTTTCTTAGAACACTACAAATTTAGACAGCTTACCTATTGACGCGAAGAAAAAAAATTTTTTTATGTAAAATACACTGTTAAAAATAAAAAAATATATGTATTATTTAATAAACTAATAATCCATTATTTCATTGAGTGACAATAAGATGAAAGTCAGACGTTTCTGTACTGATTGTCAAGTATCCGTTCTAAGAAGGTTAACAAATGATTAATTATTACGAACTGACGGGTATCATTACTGGTCACAACACTCTTAACAGACATCTTAAGAATTATAATAGAGACGCCTCCCGTCCACACTGTGGTAAGGAGGAGACTAGCTTACACTTACTAGCTGATGTATTATGTATGCGGCACCGCGATATAATATATTTGATAGAGACATCCTGGAAGAAACGAACTAAAGAATGTCGAACTTAAAGATGTCCTTCTGTTCTTTTTTTTAGTTTATTTATCATAAAGGTACATAACATTGTGACACCACTTTATTCCTCGCCAAATTGCGGTCGCAGTTTGTTCTGCAGGAAAACAAGAAGATTTGAGCAGAATAGTGTGGGAATGCCGCCGGGATAGTAACCTGCAGCTCCAACCTCAGGGAATTGGGCTGAATGAACGCGACACGTGATCGACAGCCCGCCTGTTTCCGGCCGGGCGTCCCTACATTACATCTACATCTAATTATTACGAAAATACTAATTGGAATCATACTCTATGTAGCGTGACGTAATTTTTCCGTCAACGGCATGACATGTACGGGCCCTGGTTATAATTAGGAGACATGAAGTAGCACTTGGCATGGAAACTTAGCGTGGTCGGACTGTAGTGACGCTGCCTGTGAAAATGGTGGCCTTATGGGCTAATTTCATCTATGCGGTCGCTGGACACTTTCTGCTAAGAACTACAAGGAAACCTGCTAATAATCTCCTTAAACGCCCCTTAAATTTATAAACTTCTTTGAAAGGCAAAATTTTGAAAAAAAAAAATGAATTTAGAAAAATAGTTGGTTACGACTTGCTAGCCAAATTCTAGTTTTAATACCAGGTAGGTACTAAGGCACCTATTTCTACCTATTTATTATGAATATTATTTCTGTAGTAAATACAATAATATAGATATTTAAGTAGGTACTTATTTACATACTATATCATTTTTAATTAATTCCCCACTGCTTAGCCAATTTTCTACGATCCTTTATTTATTATTCTTCAAAGGTGTACTTAATATTTAATTATGAACTCATAAATTACACCAAATTGGTGAAACTTTGAGGGTGAATCGTCGTGGGACTAAGGTTGGTATAATTAATTTTGTGTGTACCAAAACTCTCTCATATGTTATTTATTTGATAGGGATTCCTTTTGCATGCTTAATTATAAATTACTAATTGAATTTTAGGGCTATGTCAATCCATCTAACTCCAAGGTAAAGTCGACGTTAAAGGTATGTTTACATTTTTCACCTTATTATAAAGGAGTAAGGTGTAAAAGTGTAAACAAATTCAAAATTAAAAGATATTAGCTTTGAACCGTTATTTGAAGCCTAACATAAATGAATAATTTGAGAGTAGCGAACTTGATTTCCTGTAACAGATCGGTCAAACCACGAATACGCCCCACTCCATCCCTACCTTGTGACGTCAGGTCCTGTGCACCAGGTGGGGCAACGAGGCAGGTAGCGCTCTGAGCCCTCGTCATTGGCCTCAAGGCAAGGGCTCTTTTACAAGTTAATAAAACATTTACAATGACATAATACAGTGACCCCTGACCGGTGGGCCAAAATGGTTACCGAGTGGGACCCACGGAACACAATAGATGGTGCAGCTAGGCCGGGGTGCAGATAGACCGAAAGGAGATGGCTGGACGACTTGGACGCATTTTATCCAGATTGGCGGAAATGTACAAATGACAGGGTTGAGTGGAAGAAGCGAGTGGACGCCTTTGCCTAATTTAGTGGGACACAAAATTAGGTTAATAATATATATTGTATATTTGTTAGGCAGGTGTGCTAAGACGCAGACTTATTGCATCGACTTGTGGCCCCATGTCGCATTTGCGAAGCGCGACAGAAGCGATGCAGTAGCAAGCGATACAAACGCGCGACTCATGAGGCTGAATCGCGACTAAAGTGTACCTATACCTAGTTACCTATTGTTAGGTTAGTTCATATTGTATCTTTCGCGCCTGTACCGAAAAGGCAGTGCATTAAATGGTTATAACGCGAGCGCACGTCTTTTATTTATCACAGTGGCGACGCCCGGGTTTTTTTTTTTTAAAGTACTCACGCGATATAGACGATCATAATGAATTCGACGATCGGAAATTTACCTGTTTTTGAAGTCGGCAATGACTGGAAGGTGTTTAAGGAAAGATTAAGCATCTGGCTCAGTGCAAACGCAATAATTAAAACAGAAACGGGGGTCGATCGTCAACGCGCCGTGTTGCTAAGTGCACTCAACGAGTCCGCGTATAAATTGGTACGCGAACTAATTTCACCGAAGACGCTGGAAGAGCTGTCTTATGAAGAAATTGTGGAAGAGGTGGACAAACATTTGTTGCCAAAAAAGTCGCTTTTTGCAGAAAGACACAATTTCCACAGGGCCATTCAACAAAGTGACGAAGATTTAACTCAGTGGGCTGCAAGAGTTCGTCAGTTAGCATCCGATTGCAAATTTGGTTCGGTATTGGATAGCATGCTGCGCGACCGGTTCGTATTGGGCATGCAGGCGGGACCCGTGCGGGACCGATTGTTCACAGAAGACGCAGATACCCTCACGCTAACACGAGCGCTAGAAATCGCAGTATCGTTGCACAGCGCGAGGACCGCCGCGCGCCAGTCGGCCGCGCCTAGCAACAGCAATCAGCTGACGGAGTCGGTCGAGGTCTATAAAGTATCAAGAGGTTCATCGTCTAATAGTGGTGTGGAATGTGAAGTGTGCGGGTACAGTAATCATACGGTCGATAAGTGTCGGTTCAAAGGTTACAAGTGCAAAAGCTGTGGCAACAAAGGCCACCTAAAACGTATGTGCAAGCGTAGGAAACGTGTAAATATGCTGCATTCAATCGATGAGAGTAACGATGATGATGGTAAGAATAAATCCGTTTATTATTCTGATCATATTTGTAGCTTACGTACCCACCATGGTGAGGAGATGACTTTGTCCGTTGAAGTATGTGGGCAGAACATAAAATTTTTGGTCGACAGTGGTTCTGGCGTCACAACCCTTCCACTGCATGTGTACAAACGACATTTCCGAAACGTTCCCTTAGCTCCGCCCGAAACAAGACTTATATGCTATTCTGAAAATGTTTTGAATACGGTAGGAGTTATGCGAACAACGGTAAAGTACGAAGGTGAAAGTAACTATATAAATATATATGTTGTGAAGACAGGTGCCTCAGCATTGCTTGGAAGAGATTTCTTTGCATCATTCAACTTACAGATATCTAAAATAAACTCGTGCGAGTCCAGCGATAGCCAGTCGGAAATAGATTTTTATACGGTAAAATATCCAAGACTTTTTGGTTCTCGGTTAGGCTGTTTAAATAAATATAAAGTAAAATTATCATTAAAGCCTAACAGTCAACCAATTTTTTACCGAGCTCGTACAGTCCCTTTTGCATTGAGGGAGAAAGTTGAAAAGGAAATTAATAGGTTAGTTGAAACGGGGGTACTTCAACCGGTCGACCATTCGGAATATGCGAGTCCCATAGTACCTATTTTGAAGCATTCCGGCGAAATTAGGCTATGCGCGGATTACTCAGTAACGCTTAATAAAGTGCTTCAAATAGAAAAATATCCTTTGCCTAAAACAGCGGAGCTTTTTGCTAAGTTGCACGGCGGGCAACAATTTTCTCAGTTAGATTTAAGTCAAGCATACTTGCAACTGAGTTTGGATACTGATTCTCAGTTACTAACGACGATAAATACCCACAAGGGCTTGTTCAAATTTACTCGTCTCGTTTTTGGGTTATCAAATGCGCCGGCAATATTCCAAAAAAACCATGGAAAGTTTATTACAAGGTATTGAAGGAGTTTTGTGCTTGCTAGATGATGTTTTGGTGACAGGGGAAACAAAAGAACAGCATTGCTTAAGGTTAGAACAAGTTTTTAGTCGATTACAAGAGGCAGGGTTAGTGCTAAACAGGGACAAATGTCATCTGTTTTAAGACTCTGTAACATACTTAGGGTTTGTTATCGACAAACATGGCATTCATAAATGCCGTAGTAAAATTGAGGCAATGGTTTCCACAAAAGCACCAACAAACGTGAACGAACTAAGGTCATTTCTAGGGTTAGTGAATTACTACCGAATGTTTGTTCCTAATGCCGCATCGATTTTGGGGCCACTGAACCGGTTGTTGCAAAAAGGGGTGAAATGGGATTGGACTACAGAACATGATAACGTTTTCTCGGAGATTAAGGAAGAACTGGTATCAGAGAGGGTGTTAGCGCATTTTAACCCTAATTCAAAATTGGTTCTTAGTATTGACGCGTCTCCTTGGGGCCTAGGTGCTGTCTTAGGTCAATTAGAGGGGGGGGTTGAACGGCCGATTGCTTATGCCTCGAGGTCTTTAAATAGCGCTGAACGCAATTATAGTCAGATGGAAAAAGAGGCTACAGCTATAATTTTTGGTATAAGACGTTTTCACCAATATTTGTATGGGTTGGAAGTGCCTTTCATCCTACGTACTGACCATAAACCCTTAATGTACATTTTCCACCCACATAAAGGGGTACCAGAAGTCTCCGCGAACCGACTTCAGCGTTACGCTTTATTTTTAAACAGCTATAACTATGAAATCGAATACGTTGCAAGCGCAAATAACTGTGCAGATTTTTTGAGTCGCGCAACAGGTGTTAATGAGTCGGTCGCTGATAAAGAGGCGATTACGTCATCCTGCATTCGACCGCCGCAGGCCCACAGATCGCACGCGCCACCCCCGCTAGATCGCGCAACCTACGTTAGTTTTGTAACGGACGGTGACTTACCTGTTACCATGAGGGAGTTAGTAAGCGCGACCAATAACGATAAATGTTTAGATATCGTAAAAAAAATTTGTAGTTTCGGGTTGGCCAAAAAAAGTGGTAAACCCGGAAATACAACCTTATTTTAATTGTAGATTCGATCTTATTTTGGAAAAAGATGTGATTATGCGCGGACATAAAATCGTTATACCTAAATCGTTGCAATCAAAAGTGCTAGACGAATTACATAGAAGTCATTTAGGTATAAACAAAACAAAGTCAGAGGCTCGTTCGCGATTTTGGTGGCCAAACATAGATCGCGACATTGAATTAAAAATAGGCAGTTGCGAGGTCTGTATTCAAACTAAACCCACTCCGCCGCGTGCGCCATTAACGGTATGGAAGTACCCGACCCAGGCATGGTCCAGAGTCCATTTAGATTTTTTTGGACCCATACAAAATACCATGTTCCTCGTAATGGTAGACGCATTTTCGAAATGGGTCGAATGTTTCCCTTTAACTAGCAACTATTCGAGTGCTACCGTGATAACAAAACTTGAAGAAGTTATGTCTCGTTTTGGTATAATGCACACTCTAGTGACAGATAATGGTACATCTTTCACATCTAAAGCGTTTAAACATTTTTGCAAATTAAACGCCACAACGCATATAACTTCTCCAACTTATTCACCGTCGAGCAACGGACAAGTGGAGATTTATGTTAAAATGTTAAAAAAACATATTAAGGGGTTGCTTATGAAGGGAAAAACAATGAGGGAAATAACTAATGAGCGGTTACACGAATTTTTGTTTCGATACCGTAATAGTATACATGCAACAACGGACAAGTCACCCGCCGAACTAATGATCGGGCGGCCGCTACGTAACCGGTTTGATTTATTGCTAGTAAACAATGATGCACCATCCTCACTCTCAACAGAATTGCAAAGTAATGTTAATTCTAAACAGTATTTGCAGGCGAAATATTATAAGGGAAACCGAAATGTAGATTTTGAAATTAATGAACACGTACTTACAAAAGTAATTAGTAATAATAAGTGGTTAAAAGGTATTGTTAAAAATAAGTTAGGCCGATGTTTATACGAGATATATTTACCGGAAATGGATCAACTTGTAAAGAAACACAAGAATCAAATATATAAATACAAGGGTTATACCGGGACCCCAACCAATGGGTTAAACGAAGATTCGGAGGACAGGAGTTCCATTTGGGCGATGTTGCCTTATCCTTCGGATCAGAGATTGGAAGGGGAGGAAGAAGAGGAGTGGATTGAAGCCAATTCCGATCCTATAGAAGCCACTACGGCCGTGCAAGGCGGCCAACACGTGCCAACAGCACCGCAAATGTCGCGCGGTAGGGACGCTGCGCACACGCCGTCATTGTTGGGCACGTCTGACGCTCCACCTCCGCTACCATCACGAACCGTACCCATCGCTCCGGCTGTTCCACCGTCATCGAACATTCCACTCGCGCAACAGGAGCCGACGTCTATGCGCCAGCCACCCGGCTCTGCCACCGCGGTACCAGCAGGCAGCGAGGTCGTTCGGAGCGCTCGACTTAGGAATATACCCCGCGTTAATTATAAGTAGCTAGTATTAAGGATTTATGGTGGAGGGATGTTAGGTTAGTTCATATTGTATCTTTCGCGCCTGTACCGAAAAGGCAGTGCATTAAATGGTTATAACGCGAGCGCACGTCTTTTATTTATCACACCTATGTATAGTAAAATACAATGACCTGTTTTACAAACTACTAGTTCACGAGCCAAATGTTTCTCACAACATCTAAACACAACATAAATATTTAGTTTGTTTGTTTTAGAATGCAAGTATGCACCTTTGTTGTTTGGGCGAGAATTCGTACCAAAACTGCAGAGTTAATTTGTCATTATAACTTTTATTTTTAAATTTAGAAACCCCCGAAAATCAACAAAGTCATCTAGTGACTTAAATTAAAACCTATATAAGAGCCATCGTTGATGTATCATTTATCCCTTCCTGAAATCGCATATCAATTAAGCCAAGTCGTTTAGAACATCAATGCGAACAATTATTCGTATGCACCAATGCCACCAATGCAATGCTCAAACAGATTTTGTTGGCGAAGACTACTGAATAACAAAACTGTCCATTCTAAGAGACCTCAAGATTGCCACTCAGCTTTCCAAAACATGCCATGAGCAAACTCTAAGATTCTTCGGACATATGATTTTAGACCGAATGACACGTGCTCGGAGCACGTATGAGATGGTCAAACACTGTGAAGAGGTCGGCTGGCGGCAGTATTCACCTTGCAGTCCACAAATGGAGACAATCACGGAGAAAGTTAAATAATCAAACTAACAAACAGGCGCCCAAGATACTCACAAATATCTGAACACGCCTCTATTGTCAAGGCGTTAGAGTGCGTGTTCAGATATTTTTGAGCACCTCGGCCGCTCCGATATTTCTGATGGACAAATGTAGCAGTATTCGATAAATTTTGACGAGACCAATGCACGTCAAAATTTAGGTACCTAGAACGTGACTTGCGAAACGTCTCGTTATAAACCTTCGGCATTGAAAGGGTTAAAAGTGTTAAAATATCATGAACATTAAGTGTCATTTCATTTAAATCAACTGAACAACTCTAACTTGTACTAATAAAATATTGAACGTTATTCTCGCGAAATGGACGCCTCGCTGCTAAAATGTTTTATTGAGAGCAATATTAAATTCACAAAGTTGGAGTTTCAGTAAATGACTCCAGTAAAATACTACTCTCTAAGTTGAGGACTGGGAGTGTCTAAATCCCTTTTGTAATTAGACTTGGGCCTAATATTACCAGACTTGACTTAAGCACAAAGCAAAATTAAGCTGTAAAAATTCTTCCTGTTTTCTGTATGACCTGTCATTCCCAGAATTAAAACCAGCATATAAAACCCGACTGATTTTAAGAAAGAAGTACGCCTTTACTCATTTACTCATAAATGGGAGCAATGCGAGAAGGCTTTATAGCTCTGAGCTTAAAATAAGAATGTTGAGCGTAGCCAGCGATTATAGCGTGAAATATTGAGTGAGGGATTCGAGTGACTGAGATCTTAGATATATAGTACATTGCTAACCAAGGGATGAAAGGTACCCATTTCTGTCGAGTTAGTTTAGCGCCAATAGTCCGAGACTGAAATGGTGCGTTTCACCCGAGTTAAACACTTTACTTTTCAGTTTGAATACGAGGAAAGTAAAATGCATTTAAAAAACATGGCTAAGTATTAACTTCAGCAGTATTTCTTGAGGGTACTTTAATTAACAATTTAGGTAAAACATCGTTATTTATGGAATGGGGAGGTAATTATCGTAATGGAAATCGTACAAAAAATCCATTTAAAACAATAATTAAAATTGCTTATAGTAAAAAAAGAGAAAAAAAAACGTACTTAGAACGTACAGTGCTCTAGAACAGAAACGTATCATTTTCTGCACACTTTTTAGAACAACAATGACCCACTTTCAGAGCATGAGAAATGAAAAATAATTTTGCTATCGTGTAATATATTTATTAATTGTGTTACACTCAGTGTGCCGCATCGCGCCCTTCAAAATATGACATACGATGATACAGAGAACCTACTAATAGTCGTAAAATGATGACTTACTCTACTTTGATATAGAATACTTAAATAAGTTATTTCTCAACACACTTGCTTAAAACGACCTTTTTAATTCCACCGACTTTTGGCTCATAATCCTAGATATTAAACACGCGTGCTTTTTCAGTATCCTATATAACACTAGTGTTTTTTCATTATATTATCCGACTGAGTTAAGAAGGTAACTGATTGCTAATAATATGCAGGGAAACGGCCTTCTTAATGTAGTCAAGTAATACATTTTTTTAAACCAACTATAAGGTTTCAAATGTTAGTTCAAAGAGGTTTTATCACACCAAACATAATTTATAGATTAAATTATCTCGTAAATTACATTAATGAATAATCATAACATTTTATCGATTTGGTCTCCATCCGTCGAATAGAAATACGAAAATATTAGATTTTTAATTTTTTTTAATTGGCTGTTTGTCGATTTCGTTCGCGTCGATTGGAATCGTGTGTAAAAAAAAATAACGCGGCAGCCATTTTCCGTATTTGTCATAAATTTGGAATAGTTTTGCATGTTTTTAGTTTATATATTGACGAAAATGTCATTTTCAAGCATTTAAAATGAACACAAAATTGACGCTGCCAGTAATACTAATAGAGGCTAGAGCCGAGAAACGATAGCCTTTTACTATCAAAATCGGGTGAAAAATAATTGGCGGCATATGAAACTTTTATTAAGATAAGATAAGTTTTAGATAAGATAAGTTTTTATTAACCTCAAAAGTTTACACCTAATACATAATTTCTTATAATATATTACATAGGATTCATTGTCCAAGAGTTTTTCGCTGATACTTAAAATAGGTATGAACCTGTGCTATAAGTACCAGTTACCTTCCATTTGTCTCTATATACTTTATACATGTATTATATCTAGACGGGTGTTATTTATAATCATACTGTAAAGAAAGTTATACACAATCTATGTAAAGATTAGGAAATATTACTAAGAATCTATAATAATATTAGAAAATAATCTAGAACATCAGAAACAAAAAAACAGCGTGCGTGCGTGTGTGTATATCTCTCTCTCTGTGTGTGTGTGTGTGTGTGTGTGTGTGTGTGTGTGTGTGTGTGTGTGTGTGTGTGTGTGTGTGTGTGTGTGCGCGCGCGCGTGTGTGTGGTACACTAATTATATATTCAATAGAAAATCATCAAAAACGTCCAGTATTTCTTGGAAAATATGTTGGTAACTTACTTCAATGAACTGACTTACAAACCCAGCATGCTTTAATGCAATTATTCGATGTTAAAACTGTAAGCCACCATTTTGAAAATTGTACTGTCATGACAAAAAAAAACTAATTTATAAGTTTTGTTTTTTCCTCGCAAGTGTGTTGAAAAACGTCGTATGAAACGCGTGTGCTATGGTCATTACACACATCGGGTTTCTTATTGCGCGCTCGCTTACAACTCGCGCGCACAATATCGCCTCGTGTGTAATGACCAACTTAGCACACTTGTATCATAATGTACTATTGTTACGGTGATAAGATTTTTATTGTGTACTATTTGTAATTCTAAATAAATGAATAATTACAAATTAATTAATACTGTCCTATTCTGCCTGAAATACAGGAACTCCTAGTTCAGGCATTTGTTAACTTTTCCATATCCTTAATCCTTAGTCTTTAAGTGCTACCATGTATAATACTTTTTTCAATAAATTATTTGTTATTTGTTTGTTGTTGTTATTGTATAAATATGATTTACTCATTGTTATCTAGTAGCAAAATACTTCGAGTTGCTAAGTAATTTTTTTATTTATTAAAACCTAGATCCTAGCTTAGAACAGTAATACCCTGACTAAATTAACAGCTTACGAGGCAACACGAGGTTTTGCATCGCCAATGGCTGACGATTGCGAAAGATTATCCTGATGAAACCACTTTATGGAAATAACACTAAAACAGCATAAGTTCTATAACAGATCGTTTAATTATCGAACTTATTTAGGCGTAATAAGGTTTCTTTAGGCGTGTTTCCGAAAGAGTTCGGTAAGAGTCGCTTTGGCAGACGCTAGCGGCATTCCAGATTCCTATAGACCTTAGAGGGCAAAAAAACTGCAGGACTCGACCGCTAAGCGCGTACACCGATCAACGAGGGTTCAACGGGAGATACGAAATTAGAAATAAAAAAAATATGTTAGCATTGATATCAATAACTATTCTAAAAAGGTACTGGTTCGAATCCCGGTAAGGGCATTTATTTGGGTGATGGGCACGGATATTTGTTCTTGAGTCATGGATGTATTCTATGTATTTAAGTATGTTATATATATTTATACCCATAGTACAAGCTTTGCTTAGTTTGGGGAGTTGTTTCGATCTGTGTAAGATTGTTCCCAGAATATTTATTTATTATTATTTACTTTAAAATGTAAATTAAGTAAAATTAAACTTACAAACGCGAACACATTAAATAGACGCTCTATATACTTATAACTGTGAAAAGGTTTACAAAGGAGCAGTTAACTGTGTACGTTGATACTTAATATTTATACTTTAAGACTCTTCCCTCTTAAGGGAAGAATAGCTTTTTGAATTTAACGAAATAACGGTATTTTTCTATGAAATTCCATATCGGGAGAAAACTTTTTTCACTAAATCAATCTTAACAATACACATTGATTTTGATGTCGATCGCTTCAGCATAATACATTTTAGGTTTATAGGTTTCGCTTTTTTTTTTTTTGTTTTGCAAATTTAAAAAAAAAGGAAGACTATAAACCTAGTTTTTCATTGTATCAATAAAAAACTAAAAATCACGGAGAATGGAATATATTTAGAAGTGGAAAAACGTTTTCTCTTTTTGTATGGACTATCATGTGGTATCTGTGTGGTATACTTTCCTCTTAATCGAGATGAAAGCTCTTCAACAAAACCCGTACGCTAATCATAAGACTTTAAATCATTTTATGCCAAAAATACCTGACATCGTTTTGCTAAAGAGCTAATATTCTTCAAGCCGCTGGATCGATTTTTATCTAAGATACCGCAAGGATACAAAGGATCACCGCAAGGAAACCCACTTTCACGTAAAACCGCATCGAGATCGGTCCATCCGTTTCAGAGCTACGGTGCCACAGACAGACATTGGTCAAACGTATAACAGCCGTCTTTTTGCGTCGGGGGTTAAATATCAAATCGGGAAAGGAAACGTCAACGCGTGTTTCTTTCTTTCATCGTCAGGAAATTCTTGTAAAAATATTCTTAGTTTACTGGGCTATTAAGTGTGCATATACGTTTTAATATGTATAATGTCCTATCCAATGTCCCGACTGTACCACAAATTTTCCTAATGTATTTTTAGTCTAATTACTTATTTCTAACTTCAAAGACATTCACCGCGTAGTATCCGTTTCAATGGTATACCTAATTATAGTAAAATTAGGTAACAACAAGTGTTTTATTAGTTAAGTTAAGGAAATGAAAGTTTAATTATATATATTTAAATAAGCATATTAAGGATTTCATAATGTTGGATAACAAGTAGGTACGTAAGTTTAAATTACTTAAACTTTTTTACGTCTTATCTTGGGCGCATGCTTCCTGTGTAGATATATACCAGGTCAAGACATAAAAATGTTTAAACAAATATGATCTGATTTTATTTAATGTCAATAAAATGTTAGTTTCCGCAATAAGGTTCCAAGAGTCAAAGTTAAGACTTTCAGTTCCAGTGCCACTTTCTGACACGGGAAAAAACTTTCAGATCGTTCAAATTGAAACACTTTCCAACCCCTCAATCCCAAAAAATCCTTATTATCATAGAGGGTGCACTTTTTAAACAATTAAAAGTTGTAAAAAAGAATGACAAAGTAAAGACTCACCGTTTTCGCGGCGTCCTCGTGCGGCGCCCGTGGAACTCCGACTGGCTTCCACGATGTGCACCGGACGGCGTCGGCGTGTCCGAGCGAGCTTATAATGTAGCGGTTGTATTGTGATGTGCTGCGGTGCTGAAATATAAACCTGCCTAAGATGGTGCGAGTTTGAAGTGACCTAATTAATTAGATAAACAAACAATATAGGTATGTAAACCGTAAACCTACTCGAATAATCATTTTGACACAAGATTTTATCACAGACTACTTACTTCTTTTTCAACACCTACTAGCTATTCATTGAAAAGATTCTAATTAACAAACCAAAACAAGGTTAGGTACAGTCAAGGTATTAAATATCGATACGGACAAAAAAACAAAAATATGTACCTACACACTGGCAATAAGCGTATACTCATTTTTGGCACTTTGTCCGTAAGTTAACTTCTAAAATTTTACTGAAACTAACTATATAAAAATAGCAAAAAAGGGGATTATCCTAACATCAGAATGGTGGATTTTCTACTGATTTGTTGCATCCTCTAGTTTTTTCTGGGTCGGGTATACCAATCTCTAATTCAAGCGCTCGAAATTGAATCTGTACCGAATGTCTCAACAATTTTCAGTTATTTAATCTTAAAGGACACGGAATATGAAACAAACTAGTTCAAGTGGTTTCCCTGAGCTAAGGTCACTGACATCGCTGGCTGGTGCCATTCTCGTTTCCCATTCTAAAATAATAATATAAATTAGTTTTGGAATGTACAATTTGAGCTGTTTCAAATGAGAACCCACTTGACCTAGTACCTAGACTTCGAAAATTTTCACTCCTTTAAAGGGTATTTTGCATAAAAATAAAATAACACTTTCAATGCATCTGGGTTAGCCTTATGTTTATTCGAAATTTCAAATCGATAGTGTAAGTAGTTCTCGAGATATTTGGCAATGTGACAGACGGATGGACGGACAGAGTCGTACCAGGGTTCCTGTTGTACCTTTTTGTTACGGAACCCTAAAAACGAACAGATCGTTAATCTACGGCAAAGCCTTGAATTAGAAATATGTGTTAAATTTAGAACACCGCATTTCATAAAATAGCGTCATTATGGATACGTCACCAAGTTCGGCCAAAGAACACTCGCTTCGCTCCAAGGGCCATCCAAAGTCCGAAAACAAAAATACTTCTGAAAATATAATTATACACCTTAATATATGGGCAATAAGGTCGTGTATACATATTTTTGGGACTTTGTTCTTATCGATATATTCAGACGTGACTGTACCCAGATTATGATGAATTCGTTCAAGAACTTTGTATTAGACCCCGCGGGCCCGCCGGGCGACCCCCACGCTATTTAACATTAATTGATATCTATGAATACCATTTCAGCCTCCTTTGGCTCATCATCATCAGGGTGCGTAGCTATCATGTCGATCGTTTATGCTCCGTAGCCAACGAAACACAACTGTCACTGTCGCTCTAAGGAAGAGTGATAGGGGCCGTGCGCGTTGGAGGGTCTGTCATCTTGTGGCCTGAATCGGAACCATAAACATGTACATACATTTATACATCACGTGTTTTCTTGTGCATAGTAGGGTCTGCCATCTTGTGGGCTACATCGGAACAATAAACATCAGATTTACGCCTCGCGCCAAAAATCTGACGGCTCCTGTGCTGCCGCCTACAGTTCATGCACGCTCCCTATAGTAGCGCAAACGATTGTCACCTTGGCTAGGCAACCTGATCTAAGCTGAACCTTCTCCAGAAACTTCCTGCCTCGCACAGCTAATTTGTGGAATGAACTGTCGCCTGCGGTATTTTCCTTCAAGAAAAGAGCGTACTCCCATCTTAAAAGGCGACAACGCACTTACAACCCTTCTGGTGTTGCCGGTGTCCATGGCGGCGGTAATCGCTTACCTTCAGGCGATCCGTCAGCTCGTTTGCTTCTTATAAAAAAAAAAACAAATGCCAGCGACGATAATGAACGGCGTGGTAAGCGTAAAATTTCATTGGAGTTCTTCATACTATCAAACATTATTAAATTTGTTACCTGTCATATAAACTAAGTAATGTGTCGTCCTATACCCCCTAGGGCGGCGCCACAGTCTTGCACAGACGTCCATTTAGTTAGTTACAAATTTTGTTCTCTAGGAGGGGAGGGTAGCTGCCCCCTGTGCCCCCTTTGGCGACGGCCTCGGTCTCTCATTTCCGCCTTAGTGGAAAGGCAGCCTTAAACATGTAGTGTATTTTTACAGATCCCATTTACTAGATATTTTATACATAAACATGATTAAATATCATTTAATCATATTTTTGAATTTAGTGGGTTTTCAAACGGCCATTTGTTATTTTTTTTTGGCAAATCACTTTATCCTCAAATTGCATATTTTAGTAAAAAAAGCGGCCAAGTGCGAGTCGGACTCGCCCATGAAGGGTTCCGTACCATTTATGACGTATTAAAATAAACTACTTACTAGATCTGGTTCAAACCAATTTTCGTTGGAAGTTTGCATGGTAATGTATATCATATATTTTTTTTAGATTTTTCATTCTGTTATTTTAGAAGTTACAGGGGGGGGGGGACACACATTTTTTCACTTTGGAAGTGTCTCTCGCGCAAACTATTCAGTTTAGAAAAAAATTATATTAGAAACCTAAATATCATTTTTGAAGACCTATCCCTAGATACCCCACACGTATGGGTTTGATGAAAAAAATTTTTTTTTTTTAATTTTTATGACGTATTAAAAAAAACTACTTACTAGATCTCGTTCGAACCAATTTTCGGTGGAAGTTTGCATGGCAATGTATATCATATATTTTTTTTTACGAATTATTTTATTGACAATAACAATATAAATAATGGATATACATATACAGATGATTACTATAACTAGCTTATATCTAAAATAGGCCCTTGAGGCATTGTACCAATGCTGGCGGCATTTCCTCGTTGTATCGCAATACTGATACGTTGTGCGAGGAAGCCGCCAGCTCTTCGGTCACCAGTTACGTCAACCAATATTTTTTTTAGATTTTTCATTCTGTTATTTTAGAAGTTACGGGGGGGGGGGGCACACTTTTTACCACTTTGGAAGTGTCTCTCGCGCAAACTATTCAGTTTAGAAAAAAATGATATTAGAAACCTCAATATCATTTTTAAAGACCTATCCATAGATACCCCACACGTATGGGTTTGTTGAAAAAAGATTTTTTGAGTTTCAGTTCTAAGTATGGGGAACCCCCAAATTTATTGTTTTTTTTCTATTTTTGTGTAAACATCATAATGCGGTTCATAGAATACATCTACTTACCAAGTATAGCTTTTAACAGTAACACTATAGCTTTTATAGTTTCGGAAAAAAGTGGCTGTGACAGAATCGGACAGACAGACGGACATGACGAATCTATAATGGTTCCGTTTTTTTGCCATTTGGCTACGGAACCCTAAAAACATTGTCTAACTCTTTGACCGTCGAAGACGTCAACTGACGCGCGTGGTTACAGCCCAATATGAACCTTCGGGCATTGCGACAAGGTTCATGATGCCGCGCCGTGGCATTCGAAGGGTTAAACGTTGGCGAAGTTATTTTTAATTTATTTCAAGTTTATCCTATTGGATAGAAAATACTGTGGCTAATTTACCAAATGAGACAAACATTAATGTACTTATGAATTTTTATTATATTCGCCAGCGACGGTGGAGACGGGGTCCAGGACTCTATAATATATAATTGTATAATATTTAGAACAATCCAAAACAGATTCGATCGATATAATATACTATGAATACATAGAACGGAACGTTAAGCTAACGATTTGGAATCTGTCGCTTGGAACACGGCGGGGCCTTCACCCAAGGGTCAATATCACGGGCGCTTCAGCCGCCTAGCTTATGCACAAGTGTCTCTACATTTCAGAGACCCCACAGCGTCTCCCGAGCGTCGTCTCGTCAACTCTATGGCTGCTGCTCTACGCCACGATGGCACAACTGCGAAGCGACACCGTCTTCCATAGCGCTGACTGGTCTCCAACGTTCGAAATACGCTAGTGGCGTCCATTTCTGATGGTTTGGGAGTACTCAGGGACCTCAATCTAATGCCAAAACATTTCGTCATATGTCCAAAAAAATTAAGAAAATAAAAACTCTAATATTGACCCTTAAACGCCACGACCGATATAAGCGACGAAAACTAGCTTTTAAATATGCACGTTACAATTTTACAAGTCTAAATTGGCAACACTGAGGGCCTACCGCGAACACCGAAGTTCACAAATTGCGAGCATCTTTCTCTTTTACTCCAATTAAGGCGTAATTAGAGTGACAGACAAAGATGCCGGCAATTTGCGAACTTCAGCGTTCGCGTTAGGCCCTCCGAAGTGCTGATCTTACCTAAAGGCTTATTACACCTTTTCGCCACTTTCTGCTGAGACAAAGAAACGTATATGTTTTTTCCTTGTCTTTCTTAGTAATTAGATCGCAGAAAGGTGTCCAGCAAAAAGACGTAGTAGCCCCTATATCGATTTTAATAATGTTGCCGGTTTAGAATTAGTAATAACTTGCAATTTCACAAAATAGGTCCCAAGTGGTCAGAAACGCATCTGGTCTTATTTGTATCAAAGAGAAATCGCCTGTAAGTCAAATATAACAAGCTGTTAGGGTGTAACATGCGCATTGCCGACTTTTTAAGTGACACTGTTGAAGGCAACTTGTCAAATCTTCCCTACCAAAAGTTCCCTTGTAACTTGAAGGTTCGCTAAGTGAGCAAGTTTTCAGTCCATCTAATATTAATTTTTACCTACTTGTTGCATACATATATTATGACGTTTATATCGGTCGTGGGCATCAGTAGGGTTATGTCGAGCCCCACCACTAGCCGAAACTATGTCATAATTGGACACTTACACAATTCAGTACAAAATGAAAAATATACAAAACAGTAACACATAAGTTCATGATCAGAGCCAGGGGCCTGCGGGCGAAATACATACACAATTTGTTTAGTAAAAAAAACACTAAAAATAACTTACAAGCATATCGAAAGTCTATCAATTTTTGTCAAGAGACCAATAACGATTTCGTTTTTATCTCTTTCTGTCTCAACGGTGCAAATCACTGCGTCAAAAGTAGCTAAGCGGACGACATACACAAAATTATCTGAACACAAATTTATTGCTAAAAGATTTAGAGCGTGTGTAGGTAATTTTGTACTCGTTCAGTTACAGACGACTTCATAGATATGTACACATTTCTTCACTTTAATCCATTGCAATAAGTCGAAAAAAATGTATACATATTTATGAACGCGATGGTACTCAGTTACTTTTGCTGCCGAGTTTACATTCTGTCTCCTGCCTTCTTACATCAAGCCTTTACTAACGTGTATCATAATTAAGTATCCCGGTTCCCTGTCGCACGAAAGAGACCGCTGAAACATGTTGTCTCTGTCCTAGCCGGCAGACCCCTGTAATATTTCTCATTCTAAATACATACTTATACGGTACCTTGGGGTGACCGGTATTAATACCGACAAGTACTTATGCGATACCTAGCGGTGACCGGCAAAAATACCGACAAGTACTTATACGGTACCTTGCGGTGGCCGGCATAAATACCGACAAGTACTTATACGGTACCTTGCGGTAACCGGTATAAATACCGACAAGTACTTATACGGTACCTTGCGGTGACCGGTATAAATACCGACAAGTACTTATACGGTACCTTGCGGTGACCGGTATTAATACCGACCAGTACTTATACGGTACCTTGCGGTGACCGGTAGGAATACCGACAAGTACTTATACGGTACCTTGCGGTGACCGGTAATAATACCGGCAAGTACATTTAGCGGTTACTTCTATACGTTTATATCATTAACACGATTAGCTGGCCATTTGCCATTTTAAACCTTATTGAAAGGAAATAAAGTCCTTTGGTCAGTGAAGTGTGTTAGTGTCACCATCAGATATAACGGAGCGGCAGAGGTACTCAAAGATATCTGAACAAGCACACTAACGCAATTAACAAGCACTAATATTTGTGAGTGTTTTGGCCGTTCCGATGTATCTGATGACACTGACTTTTTGTGTGTAGATATATGCTACTAACTGTACTTGCTTTCGTAAAGTTATAACGGTACGAATAAACGAAAGCATCCATAGATTTATGATTGTCACATCAAGATCTTTATATCTATGCAATCTTCTCAATATTATTTTCTGTCTATGGTCGAAATCTTTAATATTATTTCCACAGTCAGTGTATATTGTAATTTGTCTCAATAGACTTAAGGTCGAAAGTTACTTTGAAAACCAGTTCTTCTAGTATTATTTCGACCATGTTCGTTGAATCACGCCTATATGCAGAATGAAAACAAATTCGGTCCATACCCTACAAATACAACGTTGAATCGCACAGGTATAAGTTTTCACTTTTTAAATAATAGTTCCCTAATAAGAACTTATTCTCTTCTTTTAGGTAAATAAAAAAGTAAACAAATAACTATTGGACTCGGTCATTCGGTCAATAATAAGAGACACAACTATATAAGAGATATAATTTTGATTATTTACATTCTTTTAATTACTTAAAACAAGAGACTATATATTATTATTTAACCAAACGGACTTAATTGCGTATAATAAGTTTTTGAATTTACCACCGACCAGTGGGGCGACACTCCTTTCGGCTTTTCCCTGCTCCGTTCGGCTCAGCATTGCTCCGAGAAATTATTAGGGTTGACACAACTATACGTGCACGACCACAGATAAGATAATGACTAGTTGACAACCCTAAATGGTCGAAAGGGATAGTGCCATACATTAGAAAGGGACAGCATAATTCGTCTCTGAATCGCTGTCAAAATTCGGTTTCGTAGGAAGTGACATTTCTGTACGGTAGTGCTATTATTTATTCTGTACTCCGACGCTGCCCGAAACGGTGTTGCCGAAACGTCGGAGGTAAATTTAAAAACTTAGTATACGGGATTAAGTCTCATTTTGTTAAATAATAAAGAGACTATATAATTTAAATGTGTGCGTTTTGTCACAAAACGTATAGGACCGCTTTGAAATCATAAAATAATGAAAGAAATCTACATCTAGAAGACAAAATGTTCGTATTTTATATCTCGTATTCAACTAAGTTAATAATACCGTATGTGAAGACGCGAAATATAACTTTATTACTTTGAATATCACATAGAAAATAATTGTGAATTGTAGAAACAATCAGTCAATATACTTCTTATGGGTGATCTATTTCAGATATGTCTGTCCTAATGCAATTTTCGGCCAATTTCACTCTTGGATGGTTGAGGTATCAAAAATGATACCTAAAGTACCAACACAAGGCAAGTGCCAACCAATTCCTCTTGAAATTAAGTCTGTTTTTACGATATATAATATGTTTTTAATTTAAAGTGAATTTGGTTGTTTAGTATTGATACTTCATGCATTCGTTTAAAATAAGTTACATTTACAGTACATATGGTGCTACTTTATAGCACTAGTGCGAAAATTAGCATATTACGTTACTGTGTCGAACATTTACAGGGCCAAATGTACTGTAAAACGTTGTACGATACATGTCCGAATAGGTAATTCGCAACTCGTGTCGATTTAAAACACTCCCTTCGGTCGTGTTTTAATTTATCGCCACTCGTTTCGAATTTCCTATTTTTTGCACTTGTATCGTAATGTACTATTAGAAACTTTAAGCAATGAAAATAGGAGAACTATTACATTAGGACACAATATTTGTGACGTTTTCAACTAAAAGGTACCACATTTTCGGTTGCCGCTAAGGTTGATACAAAATTGAAGCTTTACTGAAATACCGCCTTATTGACAACCAACAATAAGTACCCTTTTGGTTGAAAACGGCGCATTTATATAAGCCCCATTATTATAGACAACGCGAACGAGTTAGTGAAGGCTACTTTTCCCGATTACTGGACATTATTTATGGGAATTATGCAACTACCGCCGAAGGAGCCGTGACAATGGGGTTAAAAACTGTTGTGGTTGAACATTATCTCAACATAGAGGGCGCTTCAGGGAAGTTCCATCAAGAGTTTGATATTTGTAGTCATAGTTTATCTGTCCCGCGAAACCTATAGTGAATTTCAAAATTCTAATTTTAAATTCCATTTCTGTCACAAATGAAAAATATGAAAATATTCGATTTCGATGTATGAGTTAACACTCCTGGGGGCCTAGCCAAGATGCCAATCGTTTGCGCCGTAGCGAACCAAACGGTCATGTTTCTCTATCACTCTAACGATTGGCATGTTGGCCGGGCCCTCTGCTCTTGCAGATTGATAGCATTAAACATGACATTTCAAAATTATATTTTTTTAAAGAGAAATCTTGTTGGAGCCGTTACACCGTAGCGCCCTCTACGTTGAGCGTTTTTAACCCCATTATAACGACTAAGCGCGACATTATGCTCGTGCTAAATTAAAAACACTACAGTTTTTAAGAATCTTTTTAATTTAGCACGTTTATGGAAGTGGAACATTGGTAAATCGTCACAGGGCCGGATCTAGGCAGTCTAGTCTGTTAGGAGCCCTCGCTTCGCTCTAGATTCGGCCGAGTGGACGCGCAAAGAATACAGACTTCTCCGTGACACACGCTGCGCTGCCCGGCCTTGCCCCTGTGCCGACGAAACTACTTATATTCATACAGCTTGAAACTAACATCTTACAATCTTCGAAAATGTATTTAACTTTTTAAGGCGCGTTCAGATCTAGCGAATACGCCATTTACACATTACACTGAACTGTACCCCTAGTGTAAATTTATTCCATATCGTAACGTGACGTACGCGTTTCCATTAAGTCTCATTTTGTATAGGATTTAGAAACAGCGCGCCAAGCGGAACGTTTTGGGAACTCAAAATCCCATACAAAATGAGACTTAACACATTCACTGCCAGACAAAAAACGGTGCACTACCCCAGAAACCGGTGGTCTATAGCTGCGTACAAAACAACCCGCCCAACGGGTTGTCCGGCATCTGAACAAAGTTCACGAGCGCCCACCAGGTGTACGTCACGTCTCGCTATCGAATAAATGTACACTAGGGGTACTGAACTGAAATACAATACTTTTCCTAGATACTGTTCATCATACGACGTTTTGAGAGATTAAGTGAATATTTACAGTTTTAGACTAAAATGCAGAAAATAAAATAGCTCATAAAATTGAGGTGGGTTTTCGTAAATTAAGCACATTGTAGAATACACAAGCTAGATTAACTATGTAGCTAATAAAATGTCGTCGTGGGTATCCTTGAAGAACTGTCCCGCAGTGAACTTCGTTTGAAATGTCTCGTAGTCCGAGGAACCTTAGGGGCCGAGCCGAGCGAGTGCCTCTATCAAATCGAGCATAAATATGCATTTTACGACAAATCCGGTGATTAAAGTTAACGCGGGCGAGCCCGAAATTATTATTAATTTACTATCTAACTACTTAAAGAAAATAATAAGAGAAGCGATATGCGAAGCGTGTTAATGTTGCCCGCGCGGGCGCCGCTCACCTGTCACGACAACTGTCAATTCTAATTCTATAAACTAAAACGTGCAATTGAATTTGACTGAGAGAAATTGAATTGCGTTCACAGACTTTTCATCCTGTTGAACGCCTACCCTAACCCAAGAACGTTTTGCACACGCCAATGTCTCTGGCATAAGCTAGCAAATATATATATACACCGTACTGGAGACGTTAATACTCTGACCGCCTTGAAGCGTTCTCGGCGCCACAGGCACTTACAACGCCTTTAATCGGTCTTGGCGTTCAAATGGTTCATATTATAACGACATAAATGTACATATAATGCTACAGCATTTAACTCAGATGGTTGGTGATATAGAGCGCATCAACTTGGAAGAAAACCTAGTTTAAGTATTATTTTTTACAGACCGATTATACTAACAATCAATCTCACAAACACATATTAAACCATAGCAACTCACTAACCGTCTGAGTTAATAATACATATAGGAGCTTTGTGCTCCGTTATATTGCGTTGTTACTCTTTATATTTATAGTGGGTTTACACACGCGCAAGATATTATTGTTGACTAGGCTGGTCCACACGGAGCGAGCATACGCGCGAGGCAAACGCGCGCGCCGCCTCGGCCGAGGCACGTCCACACTGGCCGTTTTGTGCGCGAGAAAATTGCCTCGCGCATATGCTCGCTCTGTGTGGACCCGCCTACTCTCATATTACAAGCACAGTTTTATCATAATGTATATAGTTCATTTTAAACCACCATATGTATTTCCAGTTTATTAAAGGAGAAATTAAGATCCTCAAAAATCATTGTATTTTAAAAAGACGTATTTTTCTTCACACGTAACTTATTACTATTATTGCTAATTAGTTTGAAGTGGAAATATACATGGTAATATTAATTAGACTTGAATTTACAGCGAATTAACTAAACACTAAGTACATTGAGGCTCTCAAATATGAACCGTACGCGACTGACATAACGTCTACTTTCCGAAAACTGCATAGTGTTTGAGAACAGTTCGGGTAATGCCTTCCGATTTAACTTAGACGGTTCGAGAGGTATTTCTCAGTGGTTTTATAATAGGTGGCTTAATTTTGAAACAATTTACTATCTCACATCGTGTGACAGGCTGTACAGTCAAGGTATTAAATATAAATACGGACGAAGTGCCTAAAATATGTATACACGACCTTACTGCCTATATATTAAGGTAGGGTGTACATATTTTGTCACTTTGTCTGTATCTATATTTAATACCTCGACTGTACAACATGATAGTATTACACTACTGTCACGCAATGTTATATAACGTTACGTAACAACCAGTTTGATTATATTAACTAAGGTCCTCCCCATTAGTCAATGAAATCAAAGATCTATCGATTGAATACATGTCTAAGATAAATTCGTACTTCGAATTTGACAGCAGATGTATATGGTGATATATTATTATATTAGAGAAATGGCCACTAGGGCCCTTGTCAAAGTCAGCTAGAGAATATCAATAAAATAAATAATAAATTATTAACTAGAAAAAACGATGGACTCCCACCGAGATGGCGCTATAAAGGGTTCGCACTTTGGTCGTCAAAAGTGACATTTCAGGGACCACAAAACGTGGCGCACAGCACCATCTGTTTCTGCTGTCAAACTAGGTGGCACGGGTTTCTCTTAGTTTTTACATAACAATCAATAAGTATGATATAGTTAATCAAAGTCAGGCAAGTGTTGAAGCACGGTTCTCAGGGCCCGTCTGCGTCGTGTGAAGTGATCTGGGACAGGCGCGGGGCCGGTCGCATGGGGAGCGCCGAGGTGCGTCTGTAAATAGGACAATAGGCTAGATGTCAATTTTTTATTAATGGTATCAATCGTTCAGGTTCGTTTTTAGAATCAAATGTCTATATGGGACCCATTGCATTAAAGCAATACAAAAGTCAGAAATGATGGTCAAAGTCCGACAGTCGTACTTCACTCGCGAAACGCTCCAACAAAACGATAAGCAAACGTGACGTCACGGTCACCGAGAGCCCATCTTGAAGTATGAAAAACATTAAAATTGCGATTTTGTCGGTGAAATATTGCGTTAATGTATATATTTGCAATGTACCCTTACTTTATTCCTTTTTGGAAAACATACCTTTAATTTTGAAACTTTCAGGTCCTATATTTTTTTATCATTTTCATAATTATATTATTTTAATAACCGCATTATTGCGATGAATTGCTCAATAGCCGGGTCCACACAGAGCGAGCATACGCGCGAGGCAATTTCCTCACGCACAATACGGCCAGTGTAGACGTGCCTCGACCGAGGCGGCGCGCGCGTTTTCCTCGCCCGAGTGCGTGTTGTGAGTGAGGAAGTTGCCTCGCGCGTATACTCGCTCTGTGTGGACCCGGCTATTTGCTATCTATTTTACTAGATTTTGAAATTCAACATGTGTCATCGTCCCGATATTAATATTCCATTATTATATTTATAATTTTAGAGTTATGCTCGGTTCACGTCTAGGTTAGGTAGGGTTCTCATCCAGTGGCATTCCAGTCCAGTGATAGAATCCAGCGCCGGACTGCTACTGGATTAATGTGAACTGCTGGCGGGGCGGGGCGGGGAAGGCGCGGTGGGAGGAGGTGGGGCGGCGGCGCGGGGGGCGCGGGCAGTATACGTACCGTTAGCGGCGGTAGGGCTGGCGGGGCGGGGCGGGGAAGGCGCGGTGGGAGGAGGTGGGGCGGCGGCGCGGGGGGCGCGGGCAGTATACGTACCGTTAGCGGCGGTAGGGCTGGCGGGGCGGGGCGGGGAAGGCGCGGTGGGAGGAGGTGGGGCGGCGGCGCGGGGGGCGCGGGCAGTATACGTACCGTTAGCGGCGGTAGGGCTGGCGGGGCGGGGCGGGGAAGGCGCGGGGGGAGGAGGTGGGGCGGCGGCGCGGGGGGCGCGGGCAGTATACGTACCGTTAGCGGCGGTAGGGCTGGCGGGGCGGGGCGGGGAAGGCGCGGTGGGAGGAGGTGGGGCGGCGGCGCGGGGGGCGCGGGCAGTATACGTACCGTTAGCGGCGGTAGGGCTGGCGGGGCGGGGCGGGGAAGGCGCGGTGGGAGGAGGTGGGCGGCGGCGCGGGGGGCGCGGGCAGTATACGTACCGTTAGCGGCGGTAGGGCTGGCGGGGCGGGGCGGGGAAGGCGCGGTGGGAGGAGGTGGGGCGGCGGCGCGGGGGGCGCGGGCAGTATACGTACCGTTAGCGGCGGTAGGGCTGGCGGGGCGGGGCGGGGAAGGCGCGGTGGGAGGAGGTGGGGCGGCGGCGCGGGGGGCGCGGGCAGTATACGTACCGTTAGCGGCGGTAGGGCTGGCGGGGCGGGGCGGGGAAGGCGCGGTGGGAGGAGGTGGGGCGGCGGCGCGGGGGGCGCGGGCAGTATACGTACCGTTAGCGGCGGTAGGGCTGGCGGGGCGGGGCGGGGAAGGCGCGGGGGGAGGAGGTGGGGCGGCGGCGCGGGGGGCGCGGGCAGTATACGTACCGTTAGCGGCGGTAGGGCTGGCGGGGCGGGGCGGGGAGGGCGGGGGGGGAGGAGGGGGGGCGGCGGCGCGGGGGGCGCGGGCAGTATACGTACCGTTAGCGGCGGTAGGGCTGGCGGGGCGGGGCGGGGAAGGCGCGGTGGGAGGAGGTGGGGCGGCGGCGCGGGGGGCGCGGGCAGTATACGTACCGTTAGCGGCGGTAGGGCTGGCGGGGCGGGGCGGGGAAGGCGCGGTGGGAGGAGGTGGGGCGGCGGCGCGGGGGGCGCGGGCAGTATACGTACCGTTAGCGGCGGTAGGGCTGGCGGGGCGGGGCGGGGAAGGCGCGGTGGGAGGAGGTGGGGCGGCGGCGCGGGGGGTCGCGGCCGTCCCGGGGCGCCGAGCCGCGCGCCTTCTTCTCCTCCACGTTCAGCTTCACGCCGTCCGGGCTGTCCGCCGGGAAGTACAGCGGCTGGGGAAAATCAAGTAGTTTTAGTACTATTTTACACACAGAAAACAAGCTATAGAATTGTGTGAAATATGTGGCAATATTAAGGGGCGGTTGCACCAAAGCAAAATTTGCTGTTTATCCGTTAAGCTGTCTATCTAAATTATACTGTTAAGGGAAGTTGCATAGTTCACTGCTGAGTGACGTTAATCAGTTCACTGATTGTAGTTGGTGTAACTTGATAAGATTAGCTCATTAATTTTTACCACAGACAAAGTCAGCTCGGTACGACGCTGAAGCATGTAACCTATTTGAAATTATAAAAATGCCTTATTGCTCCGTTTCTAAGCGAAAAAATCCAAGCCAAATAACTATCATTCATGACGCCATTTCATACCATTGTTCGGTCCTATTTCATTATTAATCAATGCAAAAACCATCTTTATGGGTATACAACAAGGTCGATATCTATTTGGCGTGAAACTGAGGAAATTTCTTGAATAATATAATTACCAGGTGCTACTCACGGGTGAAAATTATTCGCCTCGAGGATCAATGGACTAGATTTGTATAATTATGACATCCAGTTCACTCCCATTGGTCTCTAACCATTCACTCCCCTCTTACTTTCTTTCCCCCGCCCCCGTCGTTTTATCCCCCTCTTTCTCTCCCTCCCTTAGTCTGTCTCTCCCTCTCTCTCTTTGAGTGCAGTCAGCATCGCATATTTCTCCCGATCTCTAAGAAGGTCTGAGACCATGGAGACCAAAAAAAACCAATGAAACCAGAGTAAATGTATACCTGCGCGCTGAGACAATCCTGCGCGTGTTTGGCGCTCTCGTACGTGAGGAAGCCGTAGTGCGGGTGCGGCGCGCGGCCCAGCACGCGCAGCTCGGCCACGGGCCCGAAGCGCGAGAACAGCGCGCGCAGCTCCTCCTCCGTGGCCGACGGCGGCACGTTGCCCAGGAACAGCTGCTGCGAGTCCGAGTAGCGCCGCGCCTCTCCTCGCTCTCCTCGCTCTCCTCGCTCACCCCGCTCACCCCGCTCGTCGCGCGCCCCGCGCTCGTTGCGGCTGCCTTCTGGATATATTATCACCAATCACTACAATTTTTTGAAATTGAAATTGAACTATTTATTTCAGGTATTATACCCATATATGTAAATTAGTTACACATTTTCTTTAAGACTACGTTAGTAACTTAGTATCCACGGTATAATTATTACATTAATTTTAAATAAATAATCAGTCACAAATAAATTAATTAATTAAAATTGTTATTAAATAATGTCTTGTATAATATATAAATTAAATTAATATCACAATTAAAATCAAGTTCAAATGAAAATTAAAATCAGATTAAATAGAGTATAAAAATTCACACCAAATACCTAAAAATCAGGATATCAGGAAATTGCTAAATTCCTTTGGCTCTAAAAGCGCCATCGCTACGCGGCAGTGTCATGTGAAATCTGCATAGAATGAGCTGTGTGGAACCGCATGAGACAACTCGTTCATATCTAGCCTGACTAACCCCCTTATTCATAAACGTGTACTAAAGTTACGATGCCGCTAATCATCGTTTGTCCCTTTCCGACGTATTGGTATGATGAAAGGGACAAACGATGATTAGCGGCATCGTAACGTACGCGTTTATGGATAAGGGGGTAATTGTTTATTGAGTGGGTGCTTTACGAGGGTTCATTATACATATATACATACATATTATACATGCATTTATCTTAACCATATCTTTTTTTTTTTTAATAAAATAAATAATCAAGTATAATTTATAATTGTTACATATTTTGTGTTACTCAATTTTCAAAAGTGGTTTTTCAATATAAAAAAAAACCATCAAGATCGTACAAGAAATTAGTGCATTGTTCTAAAGAAAAATATGTAATCAAAGATCAATTATTATATCTACACAGCATATTATAATATTTAATAAAGCTATTAAAATGATTCTCCTAACGGTACACAAACGTCAAAATCTTTACGTCCGTGTTAACATATTGCAAATTCACAGCATCATGTTGCACTGTCGTTTACATTGCAACCAACCATGTCATTCACTAAACACTTTGACATGCGTATTTTTTTATGCTAGGAAATATACTAGTCAGTTTGCTCTGGCTCCTACACGAGGCTCAGCCTGTCTCGTAGGTAACCCAGACTCAATTGAGTTTATACAATTGATACTTAAAGCGTATAAGAAGAGGAAATACTAAAATATTATAATTTTACATTTTTACAATTAAATTAATAAACAAGCAAGCAATCTTGACTTATCGCTTGGGCAGCTAAAACTACGCCAAGCTATAGTTAGGTATGCTAATCTGTCACTTAAATACTGTTTCTTCAGCTAGATATTTCAGTCACGTTCATCCATGAGAATACACTACATAATTCCGAAATATTTTATGAGGTATTTTAAAACATCGAATTTGATTAATCCGATTATTATACGATTCCGACTGTCATAATTACGAACGACGAAAATCATGAAAGAATATATGTCCAAATAGCAAAAAAGACGATTTTTTAAAAAACCGAATCACAAAATCCCCAATATAACAATTCCGATAGTGACAACCACCATATACAGGTTAACAGATGTATTGTCTCCCAGCTTGTACACTTAAATCTCCCAAATACTTACTATTCTATCATTATATATAATTATATTACGTGACAGAAGAGGGCCCTTATCGAGTGGAGGCGCAAGATCTATATTAAATGTGCTGATCACTCAATATGCACTGACGTGCCAATATGAGTGTCTGCCTATCGCACACTTATGAACGTCAAATAAAGCTACACCGGCTCTAACCCTACACCTCTGACCCCAGAAGAATTAAATCCCCCCTCAATTGGATTTTTTACGGCGGGCGAGGTCAGCTTCCCCGACTTTTTACATGCACTCTAGGGGTAGGACAGACAAGACCACGAGGATAGTGGGGTGCTCCTAGATTTTATGACTAAGTGCGTTACTGACGGCTGTGTGCGATACTGTACCATTGGGCTGCGAGTCTCTGGGCGGGCGGGGCACGCGCGGGCGCGGCTCCTGCGGGGCGGGCGCGGCGGCGGGCGCGGGGGCGGGGGCGGAGGCGGGGGCGGGCGCGGGCGCCGCCGACACCGGCGCGGACGACTTCAGCAGGTTGGCGTACGTCTTCGGCTCCGGCGGGACCACTGTGCAAAAATCTACTTTAGAAACTCCCGACACCTTTAGTCCATGGGCCAGGCGAAATTTCGGTACAATTTTGGGGTACCAAATTTCCTTTTCACAGCAGTTATATAGGCTTATTATGATGTTAAAAAACAATGGTTGCCATCTCAAAATGGTAGCTAACAAAATGGCCGCCAATCCAAGATGGCGAATAATGAGTTTTAAAAAATCAACCATGACTCGAAAAATATTTATCCGATTTCGTTTACTTGTTTTTTAAACTAAAGCATGTATGCTTAACATTATGTTATAAGTGTTGTATAGGTACAGTCAACCGTTAATTGGTAATTAAAGAAATAATGGAAATTTTAAATTGTTTTGTGATCCTTTTTTTTATCAAGCTTTTACAAAATATCTTGTACATTACAAAATAGCTTTAAATAAGACGGCGCAGTATATTAAATTTTATTTTATTTGATATATAGCAAGTATGGGTCTGATGACTGGAAATTCATGGAAACATAAATTCACCGTTGACTAAATAACTGAGCACATAACAAAAAGGTTCTATTAGAAGTTGTACCGTACATTTCAACGAGATTGTAACCAAATTCATTGTCCATGTATTTCCAGCCGTCTGACCCATACACGCATAGCTAGGCACCGTTAATCAAAAGGTTAACTTTGTTAATCGTTAATCCGTTAAATAAAAAGTTAACTTCGTTAAACGTTACTTTTCAAAGGTTTTAGCGGAAGTTAAAGTTAATCGTTAACTCGAAACCGTAAACATAAAATCGGTTTTTAAAGTTAACTTAAAATTTAATCCGTTACTCGAAAACTTAACTTCGTTAATTAACGAGTAACTGATTAATGGACTTGTGCCCAGCTATGGTTATACATCAAATTAACCAAATTTAACACACTACTCTCTCATTTAAAGCTATTTTTTTATCATAATATTGCCTATCTAATTGTTGTGAAAAGGAAATTTAGTACCCCAATTATACAATTTTCTAAAATTTGACCAGTTGGCGCATGGACTACTTGTTTCGACTTCCCGTTTTATTTAGGTTGGCCGGTCGAAGTATTTAGTTTTAGCACAGATGGCGCCTGCATAAAGGTTTTTACTGTCAATCCTGCAAATAGTGCTACATACTAGTTTCCTTTTTGAATTTAATGGTCCGGATGCTAGCCCTTTATCTCATAAAAACACTGACAGTTCTATGCTGCTATTACCTATGAACACTTTTCGACAGTTGCCAACCCCATTATATCCACATGCACGCCAATGCAGAGTGGCAAGCTCACTGTAAACTATGAAATCAAACGAAACATCTGCAAACAGGTTCTCCAAATCATAGCCGAATATTATTTTTCGAATGTCATTTCGCAACCAATTTTTCGCATAATTTCATTTTGTGAAACGGTGTGAGCCAACGGAGTAAATTAATAAGTAGTTATGAATGGGTAAGGGAGGAGGTTCACACGCTGGAGCATGCTTTTTAACCTAGGCGATGTTTTTTCTTCACACTAGACGATAATTGATACACCGGCGCGCTCTTCGTCACCGGGCATGACATTCTCCTGCCAGCTATATGTTAGTCATTTACGTAAGTGCCGCACTGTTATGGACGCCGCTTAATTCACTATATTATAGATGGTAAGGCCAATGGTGAGTAATGAGTAATGAATGTGTGAGGTACCGGGCTGGGGCTGCTGCACGGGCGGCGGCGTGGGCTCGCGCGGCGGCTCGGGCTCCGGCGCGGGCTCGGGCGCGGCAGCGGGCGCGGGAGCGGGAGCGGGCGCGGGCGCGGGCGCGGGCGCCGCCGCCAGCACCGCCGCCGGCTCGGGCTCCGGCTCGGCCGGCGCCAGGGGGGCTGCGGGGGCCGCCGCTGAAATTATACTTTCACGTTATTCATGCTGCTACGAACTTTTACGTTATTCATGCTGTTACGAACTTTTTCGTTATTCATGCTGCTACGAACTTTTTCGTTATTCATGCTGCTACGAACTTTTTCGTTATTCATGCTGCTACGAACTTTTACGTTATTCATGCTGCTACGAACTTTTACGTTATTCATGCTGCTACGAACTTTTTCGTTATTCATGCTGCTACGAACTTTTTCGTTATTCATGCTGCTACGAACTTTTACGTTATTCATGCTGCTACGAACTTTTTCGTTATTCATGCTGCTACGAACTTTTACGTTATTCATGCTGCTACGAACTTTTACGTTATTCATGCTGCTACGAACTTTTTCGTTATTCATGCTGCTACGAACTTTTTCGTTATTCATGCTGCTACGAACTTTTTCGTTATTCATGCTGCTACGAACTTTTACGTTATTCATGCTGCTACGAACTTTTACGTTATTCATGCTGCTAAGAGTATGAATACGTGGTCGGCCTGTTTTGTCGCTAGAAAAATGAATGAACTTTGAACGAGGGAAATTAAATTATTCTCAAAAGCGATCCCTTTGGTCTTTGAAGTAACGGACATTAATTACCGTTGAGCGTGGGCTCGTCTAAACCGGGCGGCGCGGGGAGCACCCCTCGGGCCCCTCGTGTGTACTGACCGTGGAGACGCTCGGGCTGGTGGCCGTTGAGCGTGGGCTCGTCGAGGGCGGGCGGCGCGGGGAAGGCGGGCGGGAAGGGCGGCGGCGGGAAGTAGCCCGCCGGCTCCGCGGGCGAGCCGGGCTCCTCGTCCTCGGGCACCAGGTCCTGAACACAACAAACACTTTATTTGAAGACTCATGTCGAAACCTTACTTCATATTTCTTTTTGTCGTGTTTACAAACTCCTCGCCTAATTAAACAAAACAAAAATTAAACTAATTAGCTCCGAAAGAACATATTTAAGTAAAAAAAAAACAAAGCGGACACAATATTTCTAAACATTTTATGATTGTAAGTTGCATAGTGATGATGCACTCACCTGGTAGCGGAAGATGTCGTTGTGCACGTAGTACTTCTTGGGCGACTGGGCCGCCAGCACGAAGGTCTGCGTGAAGCGCCGCATGGGGGCGCCGCCGTTGGATAACTCGCCCGTCACCTGCACCACCACGCCGTTGCCGAGCGTCGCCTGCGAGTCCACCTGCCAATAACAAAAAAAGTTATAAAAAACTTAGGTGGGAGAATCAACTTTTTAGCGTCACTCGTTGCCATGGTTACGATTAGTTGCCCAGGGGACAAAAGTTCATTGAAATACTGATTTTATGGTACTTAAATGTATCAAACTTGCGTTTTTGTGGTCGTTATAACCTATGTACATAATGGGCCGGGTACTAAGCATGTTAATAGAACGGCATACAACGTCTCTTCAAACAAACTGTGCCACTGTTGTCCCTTGGACAACGGGACAGGATAACAAAACAAAAAAAGTTGATTCACCCAGGTACATTATTCCATTATCTGTGTCTCATTATTTCTCAAAGACAGGACCGATTTAAATAGAATTTCACTTCACAGCTTCAGTTAATTTTCATCACGTCAAGATCTTAGGATCCTACAGCAATCCAGCGAACCCTGCAAATACTATAGGCACACATACGCCTAGTGATTTGATTATTATTTAAATATTTAGTAACTTGAGCATTCGAAAAGTTTTTTTGTTTATGCCACGTTTGTTTGTGTGGTAAGCAGTCTCCGTAGCTTATGTACGCTTGCAAATCCAGAAAAGTTACATGTTGGATTCTTTTGTAAATTAGGTTCTTTTTTTGTTAAAGGATATAAAAGCTGAGTCTTTAAAACCCCTGTACTTCAAGGGAGGATTGCAAGCTGTACATTTTGGGGAGGGTCTTCTGGTGCGGACCAGATCTGGACACAGTTGTAGTGGTTACCTGGCTGATCTTGGCATGGCAGTCGCGGAAGTTGAGCTGCTGGATGCGGTTGTGGATCTGCTTCTGGCCGACCACGGGGAGGGTCTCCCGGTGCGGCGCGTCCAGCCCGCCGTGCACGAACGACGAGTAGTTGTTATAGAACCTGGCGGGAAATAATAATGTATTTTATTTATTTAATCGTATGGCTAGATATTTGTCAAGGTCGCTTACAGTATTAGTGAAACTTTAACGTGTCCCCCGGGTGGCGCTAAACGAGTAACTACCTTTCGGCTGCTGTACCTGTTGTCTATGATCAATCTCACAGCAAGAAACCGGGTCGCTGCTATTTCGAATAATAATGTATAATGAGAGCGTAAAACAAGACATGTTATACAAGAAAGTTTATTGATGTGCGAGTTTCAACAAATCTTGTTCGGTAGATTTCAAGAAGTGGATTGTTAACAGTGTATAATGAGTAACCTCTTTACGACCATGTTATCGAGGATTAAAAGAATAAAAAGTTAAAGGCTGTATCCCAATGAATTTTATTCTTTGTATAGAACCCATTAAAAATATACCTTCTGTCACTGTAAAAGCACACTTCATTCATCAACATTTTAATAGTTTTACCCTAGCTTTGTAGGGTGCAACATGCATAAAACTGTAGATTGTTAACCAAGGGTGGAAAAAGGACCATATCCATATCACCCGAGGGTGAGATGGTTACTTTTACCCGAGTTAAACACTATACTTTTCATTTAGACTACGAGGAAAGTCAAACACAAGAAATGTAGAAATGAATTGAACCATAGACAATCTTCTCTTCTCTATATTTATAAATTTGATTACTAATAATCTTAGCTGCTCTTACCATTTGTATGCTGATGACTAGCAACTTTATACGCAAGCAAATACCAAAGACATCGGATGTGCAGTCGCTAAAATGAACGACGATCTTAACCGCATCGCTGTTTCGTCCCGTGAATTTGGAATCGCCGTTAACCCCACGAAATGCCAAGGTATTGTTTTGGGAAGCCCCCGCTTACTTTCGTCAACTGTTCTTTCTCTCGTTGCGCCTATCCTATTCGAAAGCACCGTTATACCTCTGTCAGCGCATGTTAAAAATCTGGGCTTAATTATCGACAGTGGTTTGACATGGGAGCAATATGTGTCTGACGTTAGTCGCAGGGTGACCAATACGTTGCGGGCGCTTTACAGGCATAAAACCGTTTTACCGGCAAGCACTAAAATTTTACTTGTTCAGTCCCTAATATTACCAATCATTGACTACGCTGATGTGTGTTGCACTAACATTACACAGGCCTCGCTTTCCAAAATTGATCGTCTCCTCAACAATTGCATCAGATTCGTTTTTAACCTCCGCAAATATGACCATGTCTCTGCTTTTCGCCGTAAACTCCAATGGCTCCCAATTCGTGAACGCAGGTCATTGCGAATTTTATGTGCTCTGTATTCAATTTTATTTGACCCAGCTGCACCCAGTTATCTCAGGTCTAATTTTGAGTTTATAACAGCCCGTCCTGGTTATGTTCTTCGTGCTTCTCGAACTCTGAAGCTGGCTGTCCTCCCTCGTCGGACTGGATTCTTGTCCAACTCATTCACTTGCCAAGCAATACGTCTGTGGATTGCTCTCCCTCTGCCTATCAGACAAGCTCAGAGCAAGCTTACATTCAAAAGCAAGTTGCGTAAGCGCTTATTTAAAAACATTCGTGACTAAATGTCTGCGTGATACCTCACACTAATAGGTACATAATTATTATATATATGTATGTCTATTTATATATATTGAATATGTATATATGTAGGTATCATAGTAGTCTCGACTTGTGTCTATTTCCATATCAACTCTTTACAATCCTGCACCAAACTAACTATTTCTGTTTAGCCCAATGGTTGACTGGTAGAGAATGCCTCAGAGCGTTAAGTCCGCCATTTGTACTCTTTTTTTTTTGTAAATGTGTGCAATATAGTTTAAACAAACAAACAAACAATCTGATCTTAAATTGGGATGTGTCTGAAACGGTCTTGATGTATACGCGCCTTAAAAAAGTGAAACTGAATGAATTAATGTAATGATAATATTTTAAACATCCATCATCATTTATATTGATTTATTAATAAATGTTAATTTCAAATATTTAAACATTAAATACAAGTGGTTTGACGACCGGTTTGGCCTAGTGGGTAGTGACCCTGCCTACGAAGCTGATGGTCCCGGGTTCAAATCCTGGTAAGGGCATTTATTCGTGTGATGAGCATGGATATTTGTTCCTGAGTCATGGGTGTTTTCTATGTATTTACGTATTTATAAATATCTATATATTATATATATCGTTGTCTAAGTACCCTCAACACAAGCCTTATTGAGCTTACTGTGGGACTTAGTCAATTTGTGTAATAATGTCCTATAATATTTATTTATTTATTTATTTAAGTGGTATAAGTTTTGAATGCAATGCAATTCACATTAAGAGCCCTTAATCCTTGGAGCGTTCTCCGATTTCACGAAATAACGCTCGATAGATGGCGTTGGCGCTCGGTACGCGAGCGCCGGCAACGCGACGCGCGTTTCAATGCAGACTAGAATAATCTTGATAGTTTTCAATATAATTTCAAGCAACATTAATTTTAGTGTCATATGATATCATATGGGCACTCTTTATTTTATTGTATATGCACAGTAGTTTTTTTTTTTTATGTACACTACTACTAAGTGTACAGACTACAGAGTGTACTATAACCCTTGCTCTTTATTCTGTCTCTTTCACACCAATGGAAAATGAAGAAGTTACTAAATGACTGCAGGTATAAATAAAGTATATTAGTGCGATAGAGAGACAGATAGTGTTTCGTTGTCGTATCGTAAACGATTGGCATGTTGGCCACACACTTGCTTAGTGCCTAGCCAAAATACCAATCGTTTGCGTATATTAGTGCGATAGAGAGAGAGTAGTGTTTCGTTGTCGTATCGTAAACGATTGGCATGTTGGCTACGCACCTATGATACCTAGCCAAGAAGCCAATCGATTGCGCATATTAGTGCGATAGAGAGACAGATAGTGTTTCCTTGTCGTATCGTAAACGTTTGGCATGTTGGCTACGCACCCATGCTGCCCAGCCAAGATGCCAATCGTTTGTGCATATTAGTACGAGAGAGAGACAGATAGTGTTTCGTTGTCGTATCGATTGGCATGGTGGCTACGCACCCATGCTGCGTAGTCAAGATGCTAATCGTTTGCGCACATTAGTGCTATAGAGTTTCAGTGTTATTTGAAATCACGTTAGGGTTTGTATTATTATTTTTGACCCGAATGAAGTCCATCCAGGTTCTTATGATGGAGTCAGGAGTTGGTCACCAGAACTCCTAATCTACTCATTATAATTCCATCGTGCTTGGGCTCAAAAGATTTGCCCTGACGAACACCATCGATCTAGATGAGGTCCAGGGTCTCATGACGGAGTCAGGAGTTGGTCACCAGAACTCCCCAGAACTCCTAATCTACTCATCATAACTCCATCGAGTTTGGGCTCAATAGATTTACCCTGATGAGCACCATCAATCTAGATGAAGTCCAGGGTCTCATGATGGAGTCAGGAGTAGGTCACTAGAACTCCTAATCTACTCATTATAATTCCATCGTATTCGAGCTCAATAGATTTGCCCTGACGAGTACCATCGATCTAAATGAAGTCCAGGGTCTCATGATGGAGTCAGGAGTTGGTCACCAGAACTCCTAATCTACTCATTATAATTCCATCGTGTTTGGGCTCAAAAGATTTGCCCTGACGAGTACCATCGATCTAGATGAAGTCCAGGGTCTCATGATGGAGTCAGGAGTTGGTCACCATAATTCCTAATCTACTCATCATAACTCCATCGTGTTTGGGCTCAATTTTTTTTTTTTTTTTATTTTTTTTTTTCAAATATTTACACGGCATTACAGCATATGCCAATACACCGAATAATTAGACTATACAAATACAAAACATATATAAAATAAAAAACAGATATTCATTAAAAATCACATGCAAGTGCTGGAAAGCCTATCATCCATCATCTCACAGAACCTCAGACACGCCTGGCACACATTCGCCCATCTCCCCGCAAACAAGTCACACTCTGGTGCTGATGTCAAGAGTGCATTGAGCAGCGATAACGCGCGGAGGAGTGGCGAGTTCCTGCGCGATACTGTGCGCGCCACCGGTACGGCCAACAGTGGACGCGTTCGCGGCCTCAAGAAGACTCGAGGAATATCCGGGACGTACAACCTCAAGACTCGATCTACCAGTTCCGGGCAGTCCGAGTCACCGCGCAATATGCGACAAGCTGTAGTCAGCAAGATGTTGTTGCGCCTCACCTCTAGAGAATTATATCCAAGGCAGCCTAATAAGAATTTTGTTGGGTACAAGAATGGGAAGTACCCATACCTTTTTTTGTACAGAAATCTCAAAAAGGCCTTTTGGATTCTCTCCAGAAGTAAGGCGTATGAAGACTCGTACGGATTCCATATAATAGATGAGGCCTCAAGCTTGCTCCTCACTAAGGCGTTGAAAACCATCGCAATAGCCCCAGTGTCACGAAAATCCTTGACATTGCGGATCACGAACCCTAGTTTTCGAAAACAATCTTTGGCGAGTGTCTGCATATGCTCGTGAAAAGTGAGGCGCTCATCAAAAACCACTCCAAGATCTTTGACAGAGAAAACTCTATCAATAGTTTCGGTCCCCAGTGTGTACTGAGCAAGAAGAGGGGTAGAGGAACGACTATATGTACATACACAACACTTCGCTGTGTTAAAAAGAAGCTTGTTTGCAATACTCCAGTTGACCACCGAAGCAATATCGTCTTGTAAGGAGGCACAGTCTACGCTACTCTTAACATCATAAATAAGTTTCAGGTCGTCGGCATATAGTAAACATTTTGCATACTTGACGACCGATTCCAAGTCGTTAATCATTATCCCAAATAAGAAGGGACCCAGTATCGAGCCCTGACTTACGCCGGATCTGGTATGGTACGGAGCTGAAATAAAACACCCATGTTGAACGTACTGCTGTCGATCGCGTAGATAACTGGCGAAAAAAACCAATAACTTTGGCGAGAAGCCCAAAGCATTCAGCTTGCTCATCAACACGTTATTGTCTACGCGATCGAAAGCCTTCTTAAAATCGAAATACACGACATCCACCTGATTACCCCTGTCGAGATACTCAGAGATAGTTTCTGTCAATATTAACAGAGCGATTTGCTCTGAAACCGTGCTGGGAGTTGGACAAAAAGGGTTTTAACTGAACTGCTAATATTTTATGGACGATAGACTCAAACAACTTCGCCAATGTTGACAGTACAGCTATAGGTCTATAATTGTCAACACTGGCAATGTCACTAGTCTTCGGGATAGGCGTAACCCTTGTTGTCTTCCACAGCTTCGGATATGTTCCAGTCGAGAGTGCTAAATTATACATAAAATGGATAGGAACTTTTAGCTGGTCTAAGCATCCTTTGACTATATACGCTGGAATATTGTCAGGTCCAATTGAACTACTAGCTTTCAGCCTCTTTATACCAGCAATCACCTCCTGAATAGATATGTTTCTAATATTAATACATTGTGCTGAGCCGGTCTGGCTACAGTTTTGAGGCGAGTTTACATCAAGTCGAGGGTAATCAGACAAAAATACGCTAGAAAAAAACTTAGAGAAAGCTTCAGCTGCTTCGACACCAGTAAATCGTTGCCCTTCGAACATGACTTCATTAGCAAATCCACCCCTGGACTTAAGAGTATTAACATGCCGCCAGAACGAGCGAGGGTCACTTTTCACCTTACTCTGAACTTGGTCCACGTAGCTATCATACGCCGAGGCAATTCTATGTTTAATATCTTTCCTAAGCTGGGCAAACTCGTTATATGTATCTAAATTATTGGTAGCCTTCCAGGACCGGTGTACACTGGCTTTCCGCGCTATGTCAGCAATCAGGTCAGCTGTGTACCATACTGGGTAGCGTCTACCAGTCTTGTTTGCGCGAACCTTTCTAGGTATACATATGTCAAAAAAACTATAAATTATCCCATAAAAGACCTCTACTGCAGTATCAACATCTTTAGCCTGAAGAACTCCTTGCCAACTTTCTGCAGACACTAATTCATACAACGATTCATAGTTTCCTTTTTTAAAATCCCAGTCTTGCCGGGAGTCCAAATTACTAGCATTAATACGCTCCGAAGTCGGTCGCAGCGTAACTACACTTAAAGGGACTAATATCTCCAATGGCGGGTGATATGCATCCCGATTAGGTACCAATCCACCGCCCGCAATTTCAGAGACACTAACATTACGGATACGCTCTGACACCAGCACAACGTCTAATTTTCCGCCATACGCATTCATCACTTCATTCATCTCATACAAACCACACGTTGCTAAAAAATACGAGTAATAACATTGAATACTTTGCGACGTATAAAGTGGATTTAAGTTTAGGTCGCCGAATATGATCACCACACCATTTAGCTTGTCAAACATTTGTTCTACAGTTTGGAACCAGCACATGTACTTATCGTCTGTAGCACCAGGAGGAATGTAAACCACACACAGGTAACAAACGACACCAGCAAAAGTCAAAGAAATCCAGAGGTCCTCCCCAGTGGGGGTCTCGAGGTCTCGACGCCTCTTCATAATGAGTCCAGGGCGTGCGGCAAACATCACGCCACCTCCACGCGAACCAGTGGCACGGTCACGACGCATTACGCTCCACCCACCGCAGGAAAGTTCGGCATCATCAACCGAATCGGTTAGAAAGGATTCAGTCACAGCGACAACGTCACAATCTAACGAAAGCAAGTTTAATCTAAAATGCTTAAGCTTCGTCTTTAGGCCCCTGACATTCTGGTAAGTGACATTTAGCATTGATTTAAAAATTGCCCTGGGTTTGGTATTAGGAGCGAGAAGGGTGGTTTGGTCTCCGAAATAACCACATCTTAACTCTAGCATTATCAGGCCAGACCTCGGCAGAAAGACACTTATCATAAATAGCAGGCGGGACCCCAATTTTAAAGGATTTATACTCTCCCTTTGGTTTAAGTTCTTCTACCGTGCAACTGCTGTCAGGAGCTAAAGTTTGCAAATAGGCTTGAACTTCATCTGCACCCGAAATCATATTCCAAAGGTGAATATATTTTCGATATTCAACAGCCTTGAGTGATGTTACATCTGGACCGGCAGTACCACGAAGAGAAGTGTAACGCCTTTTTCCGTATCGGACTTCCCTGTATACTCCACCGGCATGTTCATCCTCGCCCTCAGTATGGTCGGTATCATTTCGTGCCACGCTGCGGTTACTGGACGGTGTAGCAGGCGACGCTAGAGGCTCAGGGTCCATCCGCACCACCTCAACATGTGCACTTCCACTTACTTCGGACTCTGTTGTAGTGCCCGACGTCTGTTCCTTGGGGCTAGCCCTATTAGTGCGATAGAGAGACAGATAGTGTTTCCTTGTCGTATCGTAAACGTTTGGCATGTTGGCTACGCACCCATGCTGCCCAGCCAAGATGCCAATCGTTTGTGCATATTAGTACGAGAGAGAGACAGATAGTGTTTCGTTGTCGTATCGATTGGCATGGTGGCTACGCACCCATGCTGCGTAGTCAAGATGCTAATCGTTTGCGCACATTAGTGCTATAGAGTTTCAGTGTTATTTGAAATCACGTTAGGGTTTGTATTATTATTTTTGACCCGAATGAAGTCCATCCAGGTTCTTATGATGGAGTCAGGAGTTGGTCACCAGAACTCCTAATCTACTCATTATAATTCCATCGTGCTTGGGCTCAAAAGATTTGCCCTGACGAACACCATCGATCTAGATGAGGTCCAGGGTCTCATGACGGAGTCAGGAGTTGGTCACCAGAACTCCCCAGAACTCCTAATCTACTCATCATAACTCCATCGAGTTTGGGCTCAATAGATTTACCCTGATGAGCACCATCAATCTAGATGAAGTCCAGGGTCTCATGATGGAGTCAGGAGTAGGTCACTAGAACTCCTAATCTACTCATTATAATTCCATCGTATTCGAGCTCAATAGATTTGCCCTCATGAGCACCATCAATCTAGATGATGTTCAGGGTCTCATGATGGAGTCAGGAGTTGGTCACTAGAACTCCTAATCTACTCATTATATTTCCATCGTGTTTGGGCTTAAAAGATTTGCCCTGACGAGTACCATCGATCTAGATGAAGTCCAGGGTCTCATGATGGAGTCAGGAGTTGGTCACCAGAACTCGTAATCTATTTATCATAACTCCATCGTGTTTGGGCTCAATAGATTTACTCCGACAAGCACCATCAAATTACCATTATGATGAATAGATTAGGAGTTCTGGTGACCAACTACTGAGTCCATCATGAGACCCTCGACTTAATCTAGATCGATGGTACTCGTCAGGGCAAATCTTTTGAGCCCAAACACGATGGAGTTATGATGAATAGACTAGGAGTTCTGGTGATCAACTCCTGAGTCCATCATGAGACCCTGGACCTGATCTAGATTGATGGTGCTCGTCAGGGCAACTCTATTGAGCCCATACACGATGGAGTTATGATGAGTAGATTAGGAGTTCTGGTGACCAACTCCTGACTCCATCATGAGACCCTGAACCTCATCTAGATCGATGGTGCTCGTCAGGGCAAATCTTTTGAGCCCAAACACGTTGGAATTATAATGAGTAGATTAGGAGTTCTAGTGACCAACTCCTGACTCCATCATGAGACCCTGGACTTTATCTAGATTGATGATGCTCGTCAGGGCAAATCTATTGAGCCCGAACACGATGAGGTTATGATGAGTAGATTAGGAGTTCTGGTGACCAACTCCTGACTCCATCATGAGACCCTGGGCCTCATCTAGATCGATGGTGTTCATCAGGGCAAATCTATTGAGCCCAAACACGATGGAGTTATGATGAGTAGATTAGGAGTTCTGGTAACCAGCTCCTGACTCCATCATGAGACCCTGGACCTCATCTAGATTGATGGTGCTCGTCAGGGCAACTCTATTGAACCCAAACACGATGGAGTTATGATAAGTAGATTAGGAGTTCTGGTGACCAGCTCCTGACTCCATCATGAGACCCTGGACCTCATCTAGATTGAAGGTGCTCGTCAGGGCAACTCTATTGAGCCCAAACACGATGGAGTTATGATGAGTAGAGTAGGAGTTCTGGTGACCAACTCCTGACTCCATCATGAGACCCTGGACCTCATCTAGATCGATGGTGCTCATCAGGCCAAATCTTTTGAGCCCAAACACGTTGGAATTATAATGAGTAGATTAGGAGTTCTAGTGACCAACTCCTGACTCCATCATGAGACCCTGGACTTTATCTAGATTGATGATGCTCGTCAGGGCAAATCTATTGAGCCCGAACACGATGAGGTTATGATGAGTAGTTTAGGAGTTCTGGTGACCAACTCCTGACTCCATCATGAGACCCTGGGCCTCATCTAGATCGATGGTGTTCATCAGGGCAAATCTATTGAGCCCAAACACGATGCAGTTATGATGAGTAGATTAGGAGTTCTGGTGACCAGCTCCTGACTCCATCATGAGACCCTGGACCTCATCTAGATTGATGGTGCTCGTCAGGGCAACTCTATTGAACCCAAACACGATGGAGTTATGATGAGTAGATTAGGAGTTCTGGTGACCAGCTCCTGACTCCATCATGAGACCCTGGACCTCATCTAGATTGAAGGTGCTCATCAGGGCAACTCTGTTGAGCCCAAACACGATGGAATTATAATGAGTAGATTAGGAGTTCTAGTGACCAACTCCTGACTCCATCATGAGAACTTGGACTTCATCCGGGTCAAAAATAATAATGCAAACCCTAACGTAATTTCAAGTGAAAATGCGTTTATCAGAAAATCGCAGCCAAATAACACTAGACCTTACTCATAGTATTGTGTTCCTGCCGGTGAGTAAGGTTGCCAGAGCTCAACGAGGGGCGGGAGGGGGTTAGGGTCGGCAACGCGCATGTAACTCCTCTGGAGTTGCAGGCGTACATATGCGGGCCGTATGCTTGTTTGCCACCGACTTAGTAAAAAAAAAAAGTAACACTGAAAATCCATCAATAAGCGAGTCTGTTAGGCATACTGTAAAAAATGAACTTTTATTAAGATTTTCTAATCGCAGTATATAGCACTTCTCGGAACTCCGTAGCTGATTACGATCGCAACGAATGCCTGACAATCGAGCACAGGTCCGTCCTCTAAGCGCGCTCCGCGCGGACTGAGAGCGGGGCGTCGCTGCTGCGTGATTTATACGTGTTTAAAAAAAATATAAATTTACGGCAATGTAGGTCCCATAGTTACGATTTTTTTTTTATAGGTTAACATACAGTTTCAGTTTGCTATAATATTATTTTTAAAGCAAAATATCCGTACAATTTGCGGAAATAAAATATAATAAAACCCTGTTTTCGCCAAAAAAATGAAGAAAACTCGGAAGGTATTTTATCAGTTTTTTCAAATGAATCTTCGATTGTTAATCATTCCAGCCCCTCGTACGAGATATGTTGAATCAAATTGTAGTCATTCATGTACCAAATGATTCTTGTTTATAGCAAAATTGAGAACCGAAACGCCACATCTCACTGCAAAATTTGGAAAAGACTCCCAAAAAACCTCATTAAAAAAGAGGTTTAAAAGAGAAAATGAAAATTTGAACTGTTGGAGCCCCTAGTTTAGGAAACGATTATTTAAGTACGTTATCAGTTTTTGAATAAATACTAATAGTTACGTCGTAATCTTGAATGAAAAAGGAAGCATTTTACAAAATACACTCGTCTGTAGGAATAAGGACTCTTAATTTCGATAATATTTGGTCTAAAAATGCGGAAGCTAAATATGAGAGCTTTTAACTGAATAATATAGCAAATTTTTGCCACTCGGCTATCATCCTATGAAAGGTTAACTTTCCGAATAGGAGAGATGAAATAGTACATTGTGCAACGAGGGGGGTAAGTGAAAGTTTGTATACGAGGGTGGTAATTCCCGACAGCTGCAGGCTGGAGGAATTAAAGACCCGAGTTTGCAATATTCTTACCCCCGGAGTTATACACAATGTTTTTCATCACACTTTTGAAGAAAAAACTAAATTTTTAGCGAAATAATTCTTAAATACGGTGACATGTCAAACATTCGTCCGCCATTTTGTATTTTCTTGACAGGATAGGTATCGAAGGCACAGACCTATTCGGCATTCAGCCACTATTGGAAATTATGTAAAAAGATTTTAAACGGCTGTTAAATTAATCAAATTAAATAATTTTAAACATAAACAAAAATATTAAATAATAAACGTCATTATTTTAAAAGTAACCTTACATGGTTTGTATGAATTAGTGACAGAATTAAAAGAAAAAGCTATAACTCCCTAGGGAGGGGTAGGGAGTTATAGCTTTTTTTCACAATCCATAACTCCCGCGGGAACAATATAGCCCTTTGTCCTTCAGTACACCTGCATGAAATAAGATCTTTTTCGAGCGAGTGTGATGAAAACAAGAACACATCCCCAGATTAACGTATTAGTTGGGTAAAAACAAAAATATTTACTACTAACTCCAGTATTGGTAAAAGACAGGTCATCGCCATAAAAACTGGTCTAAAACTCGGAACTTGTTGACGGTATTTTTTCCGTTTCGTATTCACTGACTGTGTATATTTTTTGCAGTAAGTTATGATGGAATCCGGGTCAATGTTCCTTTTAGTTCACATTACTATTAATAGTACAGAGTACAAGAGTTTACCGAGGTTCGTTCATTTTATATTTAAACAAGCTTGTTTTATAATATTAAAACAAGCCTTAATTATCTACTTTAAGTCTAAAATGAAAATGGTTAAAGTCTTAACAGTTACTATTATGTTTGGGAGAGGACACTGACTTCTGTAACACAGGTGTTTACCTAGCTCAGAAGTCAGGGTCTTCAATCACTAAAATTACCTTAATGCCAATAAAAAATTATTTTATTTTTATATTTTATTTATATTTATAAAACACTTAATTTATTTCTTGAAAAACTAACGTCTATTGGTCGATTTTTATTTCCATGTCTCTATTTAACCTTTTAATTGAGGGCTCAAAAATACCATTTGGCATTATGCCCGGCATTTATAAATTTGACATATTCAATTTGTTATTTCTAAGTTTTGAATTCCGGATATTTATTGCTTAAAACTAATGGCGTTATTCATTACGAAATGTAACAAATTGTTGATTGTCGTTTGTCCCTATCCATCATTATGATATTTCTGTTTGTTAGAAAGAAACAAGTTTAACAAAGGTTTCAAGTTCAAATAAAAATACTTTATTCATGTAGGCCTAGCAACAAGCATTTATAATTGTATTACATATATATTATCTTCTCAGTCAACATCATCAAGTCATCACATTGAAGTGTACCGATTAGTAGTTCAAAATGTCAACAATGATACGGATTTAGGCAACATGAATTAAAACAGGAGCAATGACTCTGAGTCACCACTCACTGAGAGATAGCGACTGACGCGGGCAATGATCAACGCGAAACGCCTAGCTTCGGCGCAGATTACTTCCTCGGGGATTCCCAGAGATTACCACGACGCTGTACATTGCATAATTTGACTAAATAACAACTAATTTAATAAATAATATCGGAGCGTCAAATATTCGGTTAAATATTAATATTTGTTGTCAGTTTTACATGCATTGTTCTTTAAAAACATTGAACGCCCTGTTTGACGACCTGTCTGGCCCATTGGGTAGTGATAGTGACCCTGCCTATGAAGCAAACATTTATTCGTATAATGAGCACCGATATTTGTCCCTGAGTCACGGGTGTATTCTATGTAAATATTGATATATTGTAATATGTATAGTTGTCTGAGTACCCACAACACAAGCCTTATTAAGCTCACTGTGGGACTTAGTCAATTTGTGTAAAAATTGAATTTACCTTTTATTACAATTTTTTGCATAGTAATTTGTAGTACAGTCAAGTGCAAAAATAAGTATAGAATTAATCGTCTCATAAATATGGTACTACGCTCTTGTTACACTGGAATAAGATGCTATGGGACATATTTTTGAGTAAGATATATATAAGACACACCCATATTTTTACACTTGACTGTACTTATTAGGTTTAGTCAGGACTAATTATCAAGCCACTTAGGGTTGTCTTTATAATGTACATCTCATAACATAAGTATTAAACAGCTAAATTAGCTTAAACGCTAATAGCTCAGCCATTAACCTCAGTGACTGATTAACAGGATAAGTAGATCCATTTATGATAATTAACTACATTAAATGTACCTATTACAACTTCAGTCAAAAATCTGTCCAATTTTAGAAATGTATCATTAGAATAAAAACAAATTATTTAATTATAATTACAATTATTTAAGTTAGGGAACTTGTTTCTCAGTAATGAGGACAATAGAAAGAATTTCACAAAGACATGGACTTTTAGGCCGCGAGTAAAACAATGAATTAGCTGTTATAGTAATAAAATATGTTCCAGGAAGATCTATTGAAAGGAGCAGGTAATTTAAAATAAAACCGTAGCACGTGGTGATTCTACAAGTTTTTGTTTAACTTGCAATGTGGTAATATGTTTATTTGGGTCTTGCAAGCTAAATTGAACCCACTTACCATTACTCGTTTGAGCTCAAACTTCACATATGAACATATTATGTAAGTTGGGTGACAATGCAATATTATGGCACCATCGAGCTGATCTGATGATGGAGACAGGGGGTGGCCATAGGAACTCTGTGATAAAGCAACGCAAAATAATTGTGATTGGGTTTGTTACAGTGTTTATTGTCTCAATGAGTATTTAGTTGCCTGTTGAAAGAAAAGTACAACCAGCAATAAAAGCTAGTTAAAAAAAAATATATTTATGACAAAAAACTCATTTTATTTCGATGTTATCAGCACAATCGAACTAGGACAAAGGTCGAAATCTCTAGAGCGGTTTTGAATTTAAATTTGGTATGCGTGATAGTAAAAGGTTCTGTTTACATGTCCAGACCATCTGATGTTTGGGGACCTCGAGGAACCGCCGCCATATTGAAAAATGTGTTTCAGCTTTTAGAAATTCGCCTTTTACTCAGAATCTGCGCACCCTATGAAAATAAACTACAGTATTTTACACGTATTTTATTACCGGCTGGTTTCCGCAAGTCGCTTATTTTACGTGATAGGAGAATAGGTTAGTCCAGCCAGCCCAACTCCTCAATGAATCCTATTCAACCTTTGATGGCGAGTAGGAGCTTGGGGAGATCTCTCGGAGATGTGATACATTTTCCACTTCCACACTTCTTTGTAATGAACTTGAGTCTGGCTAAGTTTTCATGCCAAGTGCTATGTCAAGTATAGATCTTATTTATAGGGATATGTATGCCTTACTGCCAAGTTTGTGCAAAGTTAGGGTGGTCAAAATCAGAAATATTTATTGTGTAAACTGTGTAGGTACAAGAATTTGACTATTAGGTACATTTTTTGATGAGTATCAAGTTTTACCCTTCTCGGGCATACAATTATTTTTATCTTAAACTATATTTTAATATACATTTAGGTTTACATCGTTATAAAATTCTTTTACGTTATAGAAAACTTTGTCTATTAAAAAGTTTTTTAAGCATCTTTTAAAAGTATTTCCTTGGAGGCTTTTTATTTCGTTTGGCAGATGATTGAAGACATTAATAGCAACGTACTTTTTTATATATTGAGGTGCTAGTTCTCGGAAGTACCATATTGTACTTATAATGTGATCTGATATTTTCTTTGCATGAACGCTTTGTGAAATATTCAGGGTGTTTTTTTACAAAGGTCAAAGTCTAACCTGTGGAGGTGTGTGGGCGCCTTGTTCAGCAGCGTGTAGTACTGGCGGACGAACTCGCGGCCGACGCTCTGCGGGGAGGGGGACGGGGACGCCTCCATTACCATCGCTCTTGTTCACGAGACCCGACACTGCCCTCTGCTGTAAGCCTGCAACCGATACATGTTTGAATAAATAAATATTATAGGGACATTCATACATGAATTGACCAAGTCCCATGGTAAGCCAAGAAGGCTTGTGTTGTATGGAACAACTTAAGGAAAAAATAAAAACTTTGATTTTTGTTTATACTTTGTGCATATACTCGAGAAATTGGAATGGGTACCGTCAACACCCTGAACCTCTAGGCTACCCCCTCGTAGCCTAGAGGTTCAGGGTGTTAGCCAAGTAAGCTGAGCTGTTCTAATCCGGACTCCGCCACTGGAGTGCTTGGTCAATTTTTCTTTAGTGTATGGCATCTATTTTCAGTTTATAATGTATGGAGCATATAAAACTACGCGAGATTTTCCTTAAACTTTACTTTTCTTACTAATACATAAGGTAGAAGTACTAGTGCTCGACGCTACACTAGTCACCGACATGGGCACTTTATTTCATGGAAATATAGGTTAAATTTGAACAACAAAGATTTTTCTGTATTCGAACTTAATCCTTGTCACTTTGACATAAAGTGCCCATGTCGAGTACTAGTGCAGCGTCGAGCACTAGTACTTCTACCTTAACTCAGAATTACAGATTAAGACAAATGATTAATAGCTACTTAAGGCTTTTAGCTCACTCTCATTTTAAAACGACTAGCTATTTTGCTCTGAAACTTTGTACATAAATAAATAAATATAAATATTATAAATATTATAGGACATTATTACACAAATTGACTAAGTCCCACAGTAAGCTCAATAAGGCTTGTGTTGAGGGTACTTAGACAACGATATATATAATATATAATTATTTATAAATACTTAAATACATAGAAAACACCCATGACTCAGGGACAAATATCCATGCTCATCACACGAATACATGCCCTTACCGGGATTTGAACCCGGGACCATCGGCTTCATAGGCAGGGTCACTACCAACGAGGCCAGACAGGTCGTCTTAACATACAATAGGATAAGGTATATCTATGCCTGTAATTGTAATTAGTTTATGTAGCTTTAGACACAATACTTGAAAAATACAGTAAATTTAAGTTTTTCATACAAAACTTGTTTTTGTTCTAGTTTGTTTTATAAGCTGGAGCTATATAAACTAATTACAGGCATAGATATACTTCACGTCATCGTAATTCGTATGTGCAAAGTTTCATTACCATCCAACGTGTAGTTTTAAATTGAGAATGAAACTCCCGATTTTATGGGAAGGTTTTGGGCGAGCTTGCTGTGGACTCTTAATAATAAAGGTTGTTATATATATTCATTTTGAACACCTCGGCTGCTTAGCAATGTTGTTGACTGAACTGTGCGCAGTAAAAGCAATAAAATCTAAAATTATGTAAGTAGAATAGAACTGACACAGCAGAATCTGATAGACTTTATATATTACAATCCTAATATCACCCATGTTATTAAATTATAGGAACGGGACTTAATCGCGTATTGAGTTTTAAATTTACCTCTGACGTTTCAGGCTCACCATTGTCCCCATGGTCTTGGAGAAGACTGGAAGAAGTTGATGTCTACTTTAGCCAGTCTACTCCGAGACCATGGGGACAACGGCATCATCCAAACGTCAGAAGTAAATTTAAAAACCATGTTATGTACAAACTTTGTACAAAATTTTACATCACAATACCAATATACAATAGGGACCGTGCATGTTGGAGGGTCTGCCATCTTGTGGCTTGAATCGGAACCATAAACATGTACATTTACACGTCACGTGTATTCTTGTGCATAGTAGGTTCTGCCATCTTGTGGGCTACATCGGAACAATAAACATCACATTTACACCTCGCGCCAAAAGTCTGACAGCTCCTGTGCTGCCTCCTACAGTTCATGCACGCTCCCTATACCGCGAAACACAATAATTCGTTATCTGCCTTTCTACCACTCTTTTATATTTAAGGATAGGATAGGATAGGATTTTGTTTGCACGCCTGGATGCATCAATAACATATTTATTAGTAACAAATTATCTATGAAAACTTAAGGCACAGTATGTATAAGTTACTCTATGGTTTACGATAAGTGCTAGTGCTGCAGTCTGGCTGGTAGAATACCCCCTTTAAAGTCATTTTAAAGCCAGGTAGTGGTAATACTGATAACAATAAAAACAATGTTTTTCCACTTGACTTTAGTGATAAGCAATAGCTACCATATGACACATCATATTTTTGAGGTACCTACCCTGTATATGCTGGGGTTGCAACCCTTTGCTATCAATTATGTACCTTTCCTTGTCAATTGTGTTTTATTTTTCTAATATGTAACATTTATTACTAGATTTATGCAGTAATCCAAAAAAATATAATGTTTATTTGATGCTTCTTTTAGGGAAAATTACAAGTAACTTAGTGACACCAGACCTATATCTGACACTTAATTTTTTATCCAAGAAAATAGAAGGAAGCCCATGTCTTGATATGACAACATAGCTGCAAAGATAAAGTTTTAATATGAGTGAACCCATAATTTGAATAAAATGTATGATGTTAACTCAAATTACAAATCTGAGTTTATTTGACTAAAAAGTAAAAAAAAGTAATTTTAATCTTTATTTTTATGATGGCACAAAGTGTTTTCATTATTTAAAACTTTATTGCACATAAAAAAAGGACAAAAGGTGAATTTAATTCTGCATGGTACCTGCAACAACCATTGTTCAATGTTCTGCGTCAGAAAGTTAATACTTTATTTTAACCCCTTTTAAATATTTTATACACTAAATGCATGGTCCTGGTTTTTTGACATGGTTCACTAAGAGTATGAAATATAATACTGTAATAAGTTTAATTAACAAGCATGCAGTTTATTTAAGGGCATGCTAATATGTTAATTGGTCACTATTCAATTCAATAAAACAAAACCGAATTGTTCTTATTCCTAACTTCTGAGTAGCCTTCAAATCTTCAAATCACATTATTGCTCTTATTGCATGATGGTACAAAAAAATAAAGTTCATGACTTCATACTAAAAAGTTTTCTGAAACAGACAACACAAACTCCCAAGACTCAGCCTTTGATATTTATCTCTGATGTATGTATATGAGTCAAAATGTCAGTTTCCACTTCTTTTCGTCCAAAGTCTTGAAACCTTCGTAAACTATAATTGGTATATCATGAGAACAATGAACTACATCACATCAGTGGCAGTTTGGCCTGTTGAAACAACCTGTAATTCTGCAAGTGCAGCAATAACTTCATTAACACAATGTAATAGACCGTAATCTGACATCTGTTACATTATCAGTAGAACTGCATTACATTTGTAAACAAATCGTCAAAATCCTTGACTTACTCAACAGCACAATGACATATGTTGTACCTACAGACAAAAAGGTTGCAAGTGTCAGGGACGCAAATAAACAAGAAAATCGGAGCAGTGGACAAGTGCAGCGGGCAAGCGCTCGTAGCGCTCCCGGCCTGCTGCCAATGCCAACTGACTGCTCCATGTATTGTCAAGCACGCATGGCGACCACTAACACTGCTCAACGTTTGCAACAGCCTCAATTTCCTTCCAAGTTGTTACTAACTAGGAAAAAAGGTAAGAATACAACCTAAGAAGGGTTTTTCTTCGGCAGGAGCTGATGAATCGCTCAAATACCATGAAAGATTAACCTTCATGGATCTGCCGACAGTCAAAATATCCCTTTGATATGTACCATGCCTAGACTTATCATACATAAAAACTTACCTCAGCAAATTTTAGGCATTAAACTGGTGTGCACTGCGGCGGAATATCACGAAATTCGAGTAATTTTCACGATAAATAAGGACTGAAAACAGAAAAAGAGCCTACCTCACCGTTCGGTGTCAATTTAACCGATGTTGCTGTAGTAAAAATGTTTTTTTTTTGTTACTATGATACCAGATTGAATGTTTTTTTACGAGGAGGTTGGACGAATAAAAAAATATTCTACGTTTTTTTTTTGTTATAATTCATTACACGTATTTCACTACTTGTAATTTTTAATTATATTTTAGTAGTTTATGTGGACAAGAAATGAAAATTGATGAGATTTTTTAAATATAAAATCTGTTCAACGCTATAATTGCGCCAAATTGAAACCTTGTTTTATATCAAAAGAGTAGTATAATATATAGGACATTAATATCAGTAAAGTGCCAATTACATCCACACTTTATCATCCTACCGCGGTCCAGGAGTCCTACGGGGTCCTACCGCGAAAACCGAAAATTGTAAATTGCGGGGATCTTTCTCTTTTACTCTCGCTAAGATGTAATTAGAGCGCGAGAAAAATGCCCGCAATTAACGAACTTCGATTTTCGCGGTTATAGTAGCCCAGATCCGATTTCATTCAAAGAATATTTTTCCGTTTCACCAAATATTAGCACATCGTTTACAATATTTGAAATGTAAAAAAATGGTTCACATGCAAAAAGTTCCGAGAAACGATAACGATTATCGGCTCAAAATCGGGAAGTGTGGATGTAATTGGCTCTTAAGGATAGGATTTTATTAAAGCCTCATTCGCACGAGCACTTTTACAACGCGCGCGCGTCAAAAGCGTTCCTATGATACAAGTGGATATGGATACCCGTGTATTCTATAGGGACCGTGCGCGTTGGAGGGTCTGCCATCTTGTGGCCTGAATCTGAACGATACACATGTACATGTACATGTGTATTTGTCCCTATAGGGAGCGTGCATAAACTGTAGGAGGCAGCATATGAGCCGTCAGATTTTTGGCGCGAGGCGTAATTAATCAAAATTATTGATAATAGCCATTTGTGCTGCGAGAAGGCGAAAAAGTAAAAAATATATATATAATAGTACATTCCTTGATTGCACATGTAAACCAGGCATTAAGGTTTAAGTACATTATGGAAGTTTACATGTATGGCAAGCGTCAGGAACGCAGTAATGCGGTAAAGGGAGCAAGCGATATTGCTATCTCATTCCACCGCATAGCTGCATCCCTTGAGGCTTACCGAGGCTTGTCACGCATGTTAAGTCCAGTCCAGACGGGACAATTGTATTTTTTGGTCAGACAGAATCACGAAGTTCCAAATGCTCAATTAGATTAACGCCCAACGCTTAACTCTACGTCGATAATCCAATAATGCTCGATCAAAAAGCGCTGCGCTTAAAAACCGCCTTCGTGTGAATATGCAGGGGCCAGAGGGGCGTATAAACCTCCTTAGGGCCAAGGGGGACATGGCCCCGGGGCAGCAGACTGCGAAGGACGGCGCTGGGGCTATAACCGCGAAAATCGAAGTTCGTCAATTGCGGGCATTTTTCTCTTTCACTCTAATTAATTACATATTAGTGAGAGTTAAAGACAAAGATCCCCGAATTTGCGAATTTCGATTTTCGCGGTAGGCCCCTGGTAGGCGCACGCAGTTATGCGTTAGAGGGAGCAAGCGATATTGCTACCTCATTCCAATTCCACCCTGCGTCTCTGACGCTTGGTAAGCCTCAAACAAATTAGCAATTGTATAAAATAGGTAATTTTACATTGGAATTAGTTATTTATTACCGAGAGCAAGTATTTATTACAATTATTTTTAATTCTATACAACTTTTCAATTTAGAAAATTATAGATGTAATCAGTTTCTGAACTGGACTTCCGTAAGAACGCGGTAAATATTTTGTTATGTTGGTAAGGTTATTGATTTCATAGCGTTTGCTTCTATCTCATTTGTTCATGCATAATTTCTTATTCTATCTCTGTCTTCGCTGGCCAAGATGCCATTGACCTGCCAACAACAGTTATTTATTCTCGCCTCTGATTGGTTGTTCAAGTGGTAGGGATGAATCATTGCAAAAAAAAGCGCGTCTCTTTGGTCATTACCAACATAACAAACCGTTTCGCGCCGACTCATCACGCATTTCCTTTCTTTCTTCTGCATTTGGCATTCAGTGTTGAAGGTCGTGTACGGACCTTAGTTTTTAGTTTATCGTTAATTTAGCAGTTAGCTAAAACTTAAGTCATGGCCAATAACGACAATTTTGCACAAGACGTGACCGATAATCAATTAAATGGAAATGCAGAGAACGGTGGAGGTGATAACGGACAACAAGATAATGGTAGCGAAGCCCCGGGACGCGATGACGACAGGTATATTGATTTTTACTTTACACCGGCTTATTTGTAATTTTACTGTGTTCTGTTTGTACATTACTATACATTTTTAGTAGCAGCGGTAAAAGTAAAGTATAAATTAGCTTTATAATATTCCTTTCAGTATACGATCTTTGCCCGCCGCAATGGCGTCGATCCCGGCTTCATTCGAATCCATTGTAATCCTCTTTACGTTTTCAAAATTTTGCGTTTTTATCCTTACAGTTCGATCTTCGCAATGTAAATTTATTCCTAGATGTCATAGTTTTCATTGGAAGTAAGTTTCAGACTACTTTTGTCAGAATGTCCATTATCTCGGAAGGCAAGGCGCGTGAGTAAAATGGCGTCGCATTTGCGCGTCGCTTGCACCCGGCACCGGTTTCTTGTTATCGATTTGTCCGTCGGCTATGAAAATGGTAATTGTATATGCGGTTGGTCGTGTAATTTGTGTCGAGCTGTTACTAATAGTCGCGGAACGGTCGGGTACTTGCAAGATTTTAAATCGGTGCTAGCTCGGGCGTCGCCGGCGGGTAGGCCCGGACCGGCGGCGCCCGCGGTCAGTTTGGGGCGCGACTAACGCTCTGTCTCTCTGCAGGTGTGAGCCTGCGTCGCCGCCGCAGCTGTCGCCGAGGAAACGATGGTATTTACATTGCTGCTGGGCTCACACTAAAGTAAAACACGACCAAACTGACTAGATTGATCTGGCCACTTAACTTTGGGCCTCGTTCTCTCTTGCCAATTTCAAATCTTGCGATATCACTGTAACATCTTGTTTCATTTTTTTGTTGTCATAATGTTAAATTTCCAGATTCCTAATTTTAACTTACAGGTTCACAATTTGTTTTGCTGCAGTGCTTGGAGTTTGTTTTTTGAACAAAAATAGTAGCTGTAAAGTACTGTAAACAAGTACTGCATTAGTTTTAATTCTAAACTTTAATGTTTAATAATAAGTCAGTTTCTGAATCGAGACAATAACTCTTGATGTCAGTTTCGTGTTTTTAATGCTATTTTAATCTTCACAGAAAACTGTTTGTTGGAGGATTGAGCTGGGAAACCACAGACAGTAAGCATCTTTCATTTTCATTCATATGATATTATTCTAAATTTAAAATGATGATCTCATTCAGTTCTGCTTCTGATATGTCATTGAAGAAAACTTTACCCACATTCCTGAGTTATATAAATACTTGAGTATGCCAGCTACTCAACTTTGGATGATTCCTTACTATTTATTTTATATTTTCAGAGGAATTACGTGATCACTTCAGTGCATATGGTGAGATTGATAGCATCAATGTCAAGACAGACCCCAACACTGGCCGATCACGAGGCTTTGCCTTCATCGTTTTCAAGGCACCTGATTCCATCGACAAGGTTATGGCTGCCGGAGACCACACAATCAACAACAAGAAAGTAGACCCAAAGAAGGCGAAAGCGAGACATGGAAAGATTTTTGTTGGAGGTCTCAGTAGTGAAATCTCAGATGATGAAATCAAGAGCTTCTTTGGCAACTTTGGAACGGTAAGTTCATTGCTTCTTTGATTTTATAGCAACTGGCCTTAATATTAACTACTGATATTAAAAGACTGATCTTAGTATTTATTGATTGTGATGAAAACTCCGGAATTGGTGAGAAAAAAAAAAACATTCTAGACAACTACTGAAGATAAAACCGGGCCACTGAGTACAACAATTAAACATATTGGGGAAACTGATCAAAATGCAGATGTAAAATGAGCTTTTCTTTTTCAGATCATTGAAGTGGAAATGCCTTTTGATAAGACTAAGAACCAAAGAAAAGGATTCTGTTTCATCACCTTTGAGTCTGAGCAGGTTGTTAATGAACTTCTCAAGACTCCCAAACAGACCATCGGTGGAAAGGAGGTAAGAATTATTTTTGTTTTGAACACTCGGTTCCAGCTTGTCTCAATGGTTTTCTTATGTACTTATATTAAAATGATGATTTTATTCAGTTCTGCTTCTGAAATTTCATTGAAGCAAGCTTTTACCCACATTCCTGAGTCAGTAATGTATTAAGAGTTTATCGTTGTGCAGTAGGTGGGCATTTTCCTTATTGACGTAATTCCCCAGGTGGACGTGAAGAGGGCGACGCCCAAGCCCGACGGGCCCGGCGGCATGACGGGGCGCGGCGGGCGCGGCGGGCGGGGCTCGCGCGGCGGGCGCGGCGGCCGCGGCGGCTACGGCGGCCAGGGCGCCTGGGGCAACCAGGGCTACGGCGGCTACGGCTACGGCCAGGGTGGCTACGGCGGCGGCTACGACGGCTACGGCTACGGCGGTTACGGCTACGACGGCTACGGGGGCTACGGCGGTTACGATTACTCCGGATACCCCAATTACGGTAAACGCGGCAAGCAGAACTAGATTATTAGCGACCCACCGCTAGCCTGCTCACCGACACATTACCTCGACTGATGTTACCTGATCCTTAGGATGTAAATGTAGAGTAAGGCTGCCTCCGGGCGCGCTAGGTTAACGTTGCACGCGGGGCGACTCCGTCCTTGAGATGCCTATTTACCTTGTAATGTATATCTTACATTTGATTCGAAGCGATCGACATCACGTGAACTTTAGCTATATATGTTAGTGTGTAGAAAATATTTATTTTTCTATTATAACTATTTACTTTTAATATTCTATCGAGATAATGTGTAGTTGAATGTTGTCGGGGTGACAGTATATATCTGAATATAACCATGGGTTGATCTAATATTTTTGAGTATTTAGGAATTCATCATTTCATATAACTTGTTTGCGATTCATTTTAATTTTGCATATCTGTTTAGTTGGAGGATAATATTAGCATCACTGTTGGCACACTGTCTCGGCGCCGTGTATACTGTCCGCGTGCTTGAGGTGTATGTGAGGTGTAGGCTTGTAGCAAACCCGAGGACCATTGTCATCGTCTCGTTCATCGGGTTACTATCTGTACATATGTTACCCGCCTTATGTTTTATAAGTTTTATTTGTAATACCACTTTTGACATATGTAGCAATGTCGCTCGAGTTTTTATTTTCTTTTGGTATTTAGTTTTTACCTAACACTCTCGCCACATGCTACATCTGGGAATTGGGGTAATATATGGAGAGACATTGTGAAAGTGATAAAGATATGATGAAGCTTTTAATAAAGCACTGTTACAAAAATTCTCAATGTGTTTCCATATATCACCCCCGTCCCTCCCGCACCCCCCGCGGCGCCACCAACACCACTCATCGGCTAACTTCATACTAACAGCACACTGGACTAGCGACTAGGAGCACTAACTAGACACCGCAGGGATAGGTCAGACCGAGCTAACTAGACTATTCTTGAGTATTAGACAAGTGGAGTGGAAGGAATCGGTGCGAATAGAGCGAGTGTGAGTATGGTAGGGTCGAGCGGCACTAGCACTAATGGCATTGTGTTGGGCAGACTACGGCGGGTACGGAGGGTACGAGGGCGGCTACGGCGCGCGCACGGCTCCGCGCGGGAAAGGTATCCACCGATCCCATAGTTCATGCACCGACCGTTTGTTGCCTACTAGTACTACACCACCGGCTTGTACGCTACTAATTCGTTCACTGATCTCCCACTCTTCACTAGTCTTGAAGGCATCCAGTAGATACGTGTTTGTGTTGTAGTCTTGTCTGTCCGGCTTCCATATAACGTACCGTAGCATAGTCTCATAATTTAAATAAAATACCGTTTTCTAACACAAGTCTATTTTGATACAATCATATGATAGTTCGCTTTTTGCATGGCCTCGATCACTAGTATCACTACACGGACTAGTGACGGCACACGGAGCTTTTCATCTGTTTCTTCGGTTTTCTTAGAGTAACTTAGTCACAGTGCACGTTAGATTTACATATAGCAATAGAGTAGACAGAAAAAAAAGCTCGAACAGATCGTCAATGTCTAGTGTTGAAGTAGTGCGCCAACAGTGGTGCGTGCGACATGTGCGCGAGCTTTGGCCGGGCGTGTGCAGCGGGAGCTATATCGTGGGTGCTGTTACAGCCGGCTACCAGGGCGGCAAGCAGCGCGGCGGCGGCGGCGGCCGCGCCAACCAGAGGCACCAGCCCTACTGAACCCGACACTCGCGTACCTGCCAATAGTCATCTCAGTCCAATAGTAAGGTGAGAATCCCTCCGTATCTCTATACTTATTAACTTGTAGTTTTTCTCACCCGTTAACTTTGATTTTTATTATGATGAGGTTGCACAAGTCTGAGAGCTCTGACGCGAGCCTCGGTGCTAGCGATAGCTGAACCCCCCGGGGTGTCGGTGCTCGTAGAACGACTAAGGTGCGGTGTGCACGGTCTGACCGATAATAAAAACCTTCGGTCTGACCGATCGTTAGTGGACGATGAGTGACTTGGTTGTTGGTTGTTGCAGGTTAAGTGCCCGGTCATGAGTGCCCCCCGTGCCCCGCTGCCGCGCCGGGGGCACTTCATTCCATTCCACATTATTATTATAAGAAATTAATCTTTTTTAAGAAGATTTTTTAAGGATAAATGTCTCATGTAACAGTGCCGTGCTTGAACGGCGTTACATACTTATTATAATATAGAATGGATTATAGATTCACTGAGTATTATTGCAGATTGACTAGATTCAATTTTCTTTATTTAAATTGTTTCCTTTTTTATTGGAGTCCAGTAACGTACAGTTTAGGGCCGCGGGCTGCCGCCGTTCGCTGCGTGCTTGTTTGTGTGAATGCGCGAGGTCGCGAGAGCGCCTCCACTGACAGTTGTTTGATTGGGATCTCATTTCAGAAATGTTGTACTTTTGTATGTTTAATTTTGGTAATCTTACAAGGAATCAGAATCATGTATTTTATACAAACCTAGATGTTTCTTCCATTGAGTAGGAATGAAATTTAATTCTTAGATTAAGTCTCGGACATGAACAAACTTCTGGAGATATACGATTATGTATGTCAAAATAAAACGAATGTGTAAATAAACAATTGACTTTTAGTCCCGTCTTTGTGTGTCTAAGGAATTGAAGGAACCAGACTGTTGGATAATTTGTGCGCTCTAAGATAGCTTGTTCATATAATAAACATAGAAAATATGAGGATTTTGCTGGCCATACCATTTTGTTACTGTGCCCCACGTAAATGACTGCAATATCAGACCAAGGCCTCATTGAGCTGTTCACATTACTCCAAAAACCCTTACTCATTCCTATAATAGTAACTACGTAATTTCATAAATAACAGCGTGCGTTTGTAAATTTTTGAATATTGCAAATCTACAGTCATGAGGCAAATCAGATCATATACCGTAATGAGTTCGTAATTGTTTTAATGCTCATTAGTTAACGTTCCAGATTATTTAATTTGATAAGTATAGTGCCACTCGTGTGATTAGTCATTAGCTAAAACCTTTTCCTTGTAATTATAAGAGGCACTTAAAATTTATCTGATTTAAAGATCTAAGGTTTTCGTATAAAATAACGATAACACCTTCCTTTGCTGTCATTGTAAAATATCCACAATGTTCTGCAAACTTATTCTGGGCTTGGTTCTGCTGGGAGCTGCAAGCTACGCTGAGGAATTCGAGAAGTAAGTATCCATCTCCAAGTATAATAAAGTACAGAATAACAAACCTAAGAAATAGTTATAGTTTGGCCGTCTATACTAATCATACTGTCTTTGTCTAACGCTACTAGCACCCAAAAAGGGATGAGTATATAATTTTTCACCACACCAACTGGTAAAAGCCCTCTTGATTGTTCAAAAACTTCTAATTAGTTTTTGAACAATCAAGCTGCATTTTATCCACATGTGGGGCAAAGTAATCAGATGCAAATTTTGAATCGTTTCCTTGTTAGCTGGTAGAATTGACTTTCAAATGATGATTTTGGGATGATAAATATTTAATTACGTTCATTTGGATTTTTTTTCTTTTTTTTTTTGCTATTTCATAGTTATTATTTTCCTTGCGTTGGTGTGGTGGAAAAATGTTGTTTCACTCTGAGGCAGTTTGTTTTAACCCTCGTGCCTTGAAACCCTCGCAACGCTCGAGATTCCACTTCTCGAACCACTCGCTCTGCTCGTGGTTCAATTTTGGAATCTCGCTTGCTCGGGTATCAATATTAGCACGAGTGGTCAAACAACTTTGCCCCCTTGTAAAACAAATAACTATTTCTTGTTATTAGTACTTACTGAAAAGTTTGCCAGATTGTCTAGGCGTCAGCTGGTTAAAGGGTTAACCTTTATATGACCCTGTGTACAAGTTTTTGTACATACATTGGAATCTTGAGCGTTGAGAGGGTTTCAAGGCACTAGGGTTACACAATTTTTGCTTACGTGTGAAACACAAAAAATTTCACTACACCAATGCGAGGAATATTTACGCTATAGAGCGTTAACAATTGGCACGTTGGCTACGCGGCCTGGGGCCTATTAATTGCATAATAATATTATATGTATTTTATTTATACTACATCGGTGGAAAACTAGCATACGGCCCGCCTGATGGTAAGCAGGCTCCGTAGCCTATGGACGCCTGCAACTCCATAAGTGTTACATGCGCGTTGCCTACCCTAACAGCCCGCACCCTTGCTGAGCTCTAGCAACCTTACTCACCGGCAGGAACACAACACTGAGTAGAGTTATTTTAGCTGTTTGGCTGCGGTTTTCTTTAAGGTGTAGGTACTTTCCCAGTTGGACTCTGCTCTAGCTCTGGAATGACATCCGCTGTGCTGTGCCCTACCACACAAAGCGAGATGACAGTCACATGCCCATACCTCTATTTTGGACGTAGTTTAAGGACATACCCGGGTCCATATGTAATATGCAATTAATAGGCTCCAGGTTGTTGCACGAGACCCCGGGTGGGCAGTCACCCGCTTGCCTACACTAACGCTAGTTCGAATTTCTACTAACAAAATCAAGCATACGAAACAATTATATACTTATAGGTGACATGAATATTAATTTAAGAGATTACAATAACAATAGGGTATCTGAGTATATGAATATGTTATGTGAAAAAAGTTTAGACAGTGGCATCAGTCAATATACGCGAATAGCAATGGTAAACAACAGTATTACTAAGTCGTGTATTGACCATATTTTCATACGTAATGCATCAAGTGTGCCGGCGCGGACTGAACGAGTTATAAAAACAGCTGTGATAAACAATGCGCTCGCCGACCACTTCGTCACATGCTGTGCGTTCATAGATAACAAGCCCGAATGCACGACGTTGAATCTCGTCCGTAAACTTGATAACAAGAAGGTTCAAAATGAATTAGCCGCTACTGACTGGAGCCAAGGTCTATCTTATAATAAACCAGAAGAGATTTTAAACTTTGTAATCAGTAAATTTAACAGTGTATATGATAAAAGTCAATACAAAATGAAGATAAATCAGAGTAAAAGGAAAACATGTAATTGGATTAATAAAAAAGCGATAACGATGTGCAAACGGCGGGACGAATTGTTTAAAATATGGTATAAAGACAAAAGTAATGCTAACAATAGACTCATTTACAATAAATATAGAAATAAAACGAGTTCTTATTTAAATATCTTAAAAAATAACTACGTAAAAAACGAAATCACACTTAATTTTCGAAACTCGAGAAAGGTATGGGCAATAGTTAATAGATTATGTGGTAGAATTTCTAAATCTGTCGATGATATTATAACCACCGCTTTCAAAAATAAAACGCCGGAAGAAATTGCTAACAACTTTGCCAGAGGATTTCGTGATAACGTAAAGAAAATATGTAGCAATTGTAATCATGCATTATTGGACGAACGGTCATATGCTAATGTCCCAAAGTTGTCCATGCGTTTGCCGAAGGCAAAGGAGGAAAGAATAGACTCCATAATTAGACAGCTGAATGATAGAAAAAGCCCAGGTATTGATGGTATTCGCCCAGCAGACATTAAATACGTTAACTCACAAATCACGCCGATCATTACTCACCTAATAAACGCGTGTATAAAATATTCATACTACCCAGACGAACTAAAAATAGGAACTATAAGACCCATTCATAAAAAGGGATCATACAGCGACATAGACAACTATAGACCCATCACGCTACTATCATGTATCGATAAAGTGATTGAAAAGTACCTGGGTGCCGAGATTAACGGATACCTTACTAAAAACAACATTATACACAACAAACAATACGGTTTTCAAAGGAAAAGAAATACGTCACAATTATTAAGTAAATTTACTAACGAGATTAATCAGCATCTAAATGATAAAAAGTATGTATTAGCCATTTTTATTGACTTTAGTAAGGCATTTGAAACTCTCCGGTATGATACACTTTACTCAAAACTTCAGGGTAGTGGTATACAGGGCCCCCTACTTGATTTTTTCAAAAATTACCACCATAACCGTTACACTACAGTAAAAGTAAACAATATATTAAGTGATCTAATTCCAACCGAGGAAGGCACAGCACAAGGCTCGATTTTTGCTCCAACCGAATATTTATTGTATGTAAACGACATGTGTAATATATTTAAATAACCGGCCAAGAGCATGTCGGGCCACGCTCAGTGTAGGGTTCCGTAGTTACTCTTCCGTCACAATAAGCTAAACTGGAGCTTAAAGTGTAGTAAATGGTTTTTTTCACCCGAGTTAAACAAATAGGCAAATTTGCATAATCTGTACCTAATTAAAGTAAGTCTTTTTACTATGAAGGTAAAACTTTTTGCGATAACTCAAAAACAGCTAAACTGATCATGGCCGCTATAGTTTTCATTTAATGTCTTTCTTAAGCTCTACTTCCACGATTTTTTTCATATTTTTTGGACCTATGGTTCAAAAGTTAGAGGGGGGGGGACACATTTTTTTTTTCTTTCGGAGCGATTATCTCCGAATATATTCACTTTATCAAAAAATGTTTCTTGAAAACCCCTATTAGTTTTGAAAGACCTTTCCAACGATACCCCACACTCAAGGGTAAAAGCGAAAAAAAAAATTCACCCCCACTTTACGTGTAGGGGAGGTACCCTAAAAAAAATTAAATTTTTAGATTTTATTGTACGACTTTGTCGGCTTTATTGATTTATATATCCATGCCAAATTTCAGCTTTCTAGCACTAACGACCACGGAGCAAAGCCTCGGACAGACAGACAGACAGACAGACAGACAGACAGACAGACGGACATGGCGAAACTATAAGGGTTCCGTTTTATGCCATTTGGCTACGGAACCCTAAAAAGGATCGGTATACCAATTCGCAGATGACACCTGCCTCCTAGTGGCGGACAGGGACATGGAGAAGGCCAGATGCCTTATGCAAAATAACTTTGACCTCCTTTGTAAATGGGCCCACGACGTGGGTCTCGTCCTGAATTACTCAAAAACGAAATTAATGAACATTCATTCAAACTATATGCCCAAAAAATCTAATCCGGTAATTAGAGCGCACAGACATCAATGCTTCCATAACAAAAATTCTAACAATATAACAGGTCCATGTAACTGTGAATCATTAGAAATAGTCACTGAACACACGTACCTCGGATTAATCATTGATAATCACTTTAATTGGGGGCCACATATAAACTACGTATGTAACAAACTAAGAGCACTTATGGCAAAATTTGTAGTGTTAAAATTTAAGATACCGTACAAGATACTCAGAATATTATATCTGGCACTAGCACAATCTGTTATTGACTATGGGCTAAGTAGTTACGGTAGAACTTATAAAACATACATAAATAAAATATATAGATTACAAATAAGTTTATTAAAGACGATAGTTCCAAATAATGTAAGAGATAAAATAGGCAACCATGAAGAATTATTACAATATTGTAAAGTCATTAGTATACACAAGAAAACCGATATAGCAATAATCAATGATGAGATTGTAAACCTAGGAAGTTTAAATAAATACCGTAGGCCGCAACATTTACGAAAGTTATCATACTTGCCTCGATTCGTATTACCAAAGTGTGCCAATGCATATGGAAAACGACGATGGGAATATTTGCTACCACATATCCTCAACGAATTATCCGAAGTAACTTATAATAACATTAGTAACAACCCACATAAATGTAAACAAATATTGAAAGCCGCATATCTTAGGTAAGATAATTAAATGTATGTCACACTTATAAGAATATCTCATTTCACGAAGGCGGGTATAAGCGGAACCGAGATCCTAACACCTTAGAATAGGGATCAAGATTGCCGACTTCGTGATATGAAACACTCCATGGTTTTTAAATGTAAATAATAAACCTACTTATATAATATTATAGAGTGTAAGAGCGATTACAGCGGCAGTTAAGCCCTAGGAGGCTTTGTTCGCTGGAATTATCTTGAAAATGTATAAATTTTTTTGTGTTAATAAAAAAAAAAAAAAAAAAATTTAGTAATTTAGTCGAGTGGCGAGTATTTGGCAACTAGTGGCCCATACTTGGAGGATTTAACAACTGGAGACGCCTTGTCTGTAATTTTCTGTACAAAACGGTCTGCTGATTTTTGCGGGGGAGGGGCAAGTCAAATGTCAAAATATAATCGTCGGTCCATACAATAATATGACCATTGGGCGAGGTTTTCGACAGAGGGGTAAGCTTTTTAAAGGCGACTCCGGTTCCATAATACCTTAAAACTGCAGCTAGAACAAGAATACTTATCATGTCTATTAGCGTATCGCCATAGTACACTTTGTACTATGGTATCGCTAATATTTAGCTTTTCCTGCAGGGCTAATATGGTGGGCTCTTTATCATTTGTCACCATGCCTGTCACGTTCTAACAAGTATGTAAGCGCGAAAATGACGTGCATAGTGACAAGTGATAAAAATGGCACCATGATGCCACCGCTGAAGGCGTCACTGGTAGGCGTTTAGAACTCTGGTTTTGGGTTTGCAACGCCATCTATTGAACGTAAGTTTAGTTAAATTGACCAGAGGTCCGTCGAACAAAATACAAAATGGATAGAACCGAGACTTTCGATCAATAGCTGGTGCGAAATATTGAAAAAAACGCGATTTCATGCGGACATTGTCGGTCTTCTTTTTTTAATCACCATGTCGGTAAAAAGAGTTTTGCGCAGAATTAATTTATAGGCACTAAAGTTTTTCTGCAAATTTAGGAAAACGGTTTATGTTATAGCGATATACCCGAGAAATGCAAGACCATGTCCGTCACCCCCGTAAGCTGTCCGTTCCCGTCCAGTGACGGCTTGCACCCGCACCCGGACGCCTGCGACCTGTTCTACTACTGCCCGCCGGGCCACGTGGCGCCCATCTGCCGGCAGTGTCCGGCCGGGCTGCACTTCCACCCGGACACGCATGTCTGCGACCACGCGGACCGATCCGGGTGCCGTAAATAGTTTCCCAAACTGATACTGGATACTGATACCAAAGAGAATTGATTGTAATAGAGAGGTAAAGCCTAAGAAAAAAAACGTGTTTGACATCTAAAACAGATGGCGCTGTACTTCGCCATATGTTTTGCGGTTACTGAATTGTCAAACGTCAACTTTTGACAATTTGAGTTATTACCGCAATGTATGGAGCTGTACAGCGCCATTCGTTTACCTGTCAAGTTCGAAGCCCGAAATAGTATTAGATTTTACACATCTTGCTCAATCAATGTATCTTTACTGATACCTATTGAAGATATTTAGAGATGTAATAAATTCATATTACAGCATTATTCGAAATGATAAAGGATTTTATTTTATTCAAAAATTCACTTCCTGCAATTTTTGTCTAGTTTAAATAAAAAACCCTCTCGATGGCACTTTTATATATCTAGTAAAGAGTTTTTAAAGTAAAATAATAAACTTCGCATAAAACGTGGTGACATAATGCGCCATCTACTTCGATAATTAAACTCAGAAGAGATGTCACTTCTCTATACAGGGTGATTCAGGAGACGTGAGCAGGATCAAGCTTGAGCATTCAGTAAGTTATAAGCAACTGTTTCGTACCAGTATTTGTGAGATTAACGTTCTTTAATTTTTTACTGTTCAATAAAGAAAGTTTTGATTTATTTACGCCATGTATGGTCACCCTCTTTGTTTTATCCATAACAAGTGACAAATTGAATGTCATCGGAGTCTGGTTACTTTTGCAAAATCGTATCTCACGCAAGTGTGACATTTTGTTTTCTTCATAATCAAACTGCTGTCATAACGGTTAAAGAGGTTTTATCTTTGTTAATTAAGTGTTGTAGGGTGTCCATGATTGTAAATAATCAAATTTGTCCATAACAAAAAGTTAAATACCAGATAAAAAGCGTGACTATTTTACTTAAATATGATGGTGAACGATTCATTAACATTTACTGATTGTGTATGCTTAGTCCTGCTCACGTCTCATGAATCACCCTGTATACACACTCCATATTTTAAACGTTAAACGTGTAGGAGTCAAGCTTCAAGCTAAGTTGGCAGCGGTTTTCACAGGCCAGGAGGTGAAACTGTTAAATTATAGTAATAATTTCATAGAAGTTTAACGTTCAAAATAACACTTGCACCGCCTGGGCTATCAATACCGCTTCCAACTTATATTGGTCTGACTCTATCTCTCGAATATGCAAGAGCGATAGAGAGGTAGGTAACGGCAGTGCCGGATTAAGACATTTTGGTGCCCTAAGCATTTCTAGACCATGGTGCCCCCTCATCAAGATTACATTGAATTTTATTGGTAAATTGAGTGACGTTGATTGCCGCATTACTGCTGAGAATACAATTTTCAATCCGTCACATCATTTTGTCACGGAAATTGACAGTACTGCAGCAGTAATGTTCCAAGAGTAGGTAAGGGGGCGTCCATTAATCGCGTCATATTGTATAGGGGGGGGAGGGGGTCAGCAAAAAATCACCAATGATCACCACAGGGGACGGGGGGGTATGGACACGTATCACGTGTATTTTTTTTTCATCTGTGCTATACTGTATTATAGTCAATAATAATCCTTCACGTGTACTTAGGTTCATTTGTTAGAAAACTGTTCTTTAGTTATCGAAAAAAATACACGTCATATTGGATGGGGGGGGGGGTCCTGAAAATATCACCAAAGATCACCATGGGGGAGGGGGGGTCTAAAACAAGCCAAAAACGTATGACGCGATTAATGGACGCCACCTAAGGTCAAGTGTAAGCAAATTCGAAGACCGTGCTTCGCATAAGTCCGGAGGCCAAGCCAACCATTGTCCAAGTGTAAGCGAAGACGTAAGACATAGGCCGTACTCCGCACAGGGTTTTGCAACCTCTAGAGCTTTCCTGCGAAGCCCATTCATGTGAGGGCAAAGGCCGAGCTTCAGTAGGGGCTTAGCCATTGGCCATTGGTTCTTGTCAGAACCAGTACCAATGGCCACAAATATCTTAAATAGCAAATTATTGTTTATGAATACGGGACTTAATAGGGTAAGTTTCAAAATGACGTCTGACCAGAAGACGTTTCAAGGACGGCGTTGTCCCCATGGTCTCGGAGAAAACTGTGTAAAGTCGACATCATTATTTTGACGTTGGTCGTAATTTTAGAACTTAATCAAACGGGATTAAATCTCGTTTTCTTAAATAATAATGTGTCACAATTAGGCCAAAACAATTAGATTTTTTCGACCTAAAAATATGTGTAATCTGAGTTTACTCCATTCCAGGAGGTGTGCATAAATGTTTCCTCTTTTTCAGTTTTTTTTGCTTGTAAATCGAAAACGGTACGGCCGACGGAAAATTTGCTCAAATTACGAGTATTATTAAAATTGATATCTGAGGATCCGAAATGTAATTTAACTATATTCTTGCAATAAAATATATTGATTGATTTAAGGTACCTTAATATGTGTTCGTAGTAAATTGTAAAAAAAGGTAGTCATTTTTTATTTTTGGTAAAATTATGTTAATTATCCTAAAACGCATTCTTAGCTACCAGTGTCTGATCCACCAAGTCCTATTGTAATTGATAGTGGGTTCCTTCTAAATCGAGTGGTTTGGCAATCCAAAGGAAAAAAATATCTCCTAAGGATCCCAAAATGTATGTATGCACACCTCCTGGGATAGAGAAAACTCGGATTACACGCATTTAGGACCAAATAAATGTATTAAAACAATTTCCAGCTTGCTGGGAATTAATTCCTCAAAACGCTATTTTTGGATCTAATTTGATTGGCCTAAATAGTGAATGTTTAAATCGGTGTTTTTAAAGGCAAAGTCTAAGGCTGAATGCGCGGAGCGTTCAATCAGCGCTTACAGATGGGGCCAAAGGTCGAGCTGGAAGAAAACAAGGCTTGAATTTGACCAATGGCGAGGTATGAATAGCTGGACGTCCGGAGCATCTGATCGCTGCGCGTTATCATATTACAACCAATGGCGAGGTGTGAGCAAGGCAGCCCAGCTGCGAAAGAGGACAGCATAGATTTGGATCCATGGCCAAGCGAAAGTGAGCCAGTTTGCATAAAGTAGAAGGCCTGGCGTCGCATAAGACCTAACGCCGAACTGTAAAAGAGTGGCTTGAAATCGAACCTATGTAATCACGGTCCTCCTACTGCTCGGCCTTTGGCTTAACTCGAAAGCGCAACTTGATAAGATGCTTTTGTTTTTCGGCCTTCGCAGGGCCCTTTATTACACTTTGACAATTAGGTCGCAGGATCGCGGCTCTGCAGCAACTCGGCCTGGCCGATACATCTGGTGTACAAGAGAGCAAAATACGCTACAAAATCGGTATTCTACGTCGCGAAAATCGGTTAGCCACAAGCCCGATGGCAAGATTTTTTGGCCATGAGCTTTGATGGCCTCCGCGTAAGGTTGGAGATGTACTTACGTGTCCTCACTCTCTTACGATCCTTCGTTATTAGATGGATACTTTCACACGTATCAAAAAGTTTCGTGTACATAAGTACTACACTACGACTGCGATGCTGATGCAGCCTGCGCCGCCTGCGCGTTTTTTTTTCCTACGATTTTGGTGCCCCCCTACACGTGGTGCCCTAAGCAAGTGCTTATTTTGCTTAATGGTTAATCCGGCACTGGGTAACGGAATTTAGATTGTTCGTATCGCGATAGGCCTTTACTTGATAAAGAACTTGGAGACGGCTCGATTGTTAATATTACAGGTATCTACGAACAACGTTGGTTTTTATTTTGTTCGAATTCCCGCAGCTTTAGTTTACGAGTCTGTCGCTAGATGGCCCTGTTATATATATCTAGCAAAGAGTTATTCAATTGAATACATTTATTTTGTTAAAAGGGGTTTAAGAAAGATGGCAAATAAATAAATTATATTCAGAGATTCTAAAAGAGTTGGAAAGTCTAAAGGAAAGCGAATATTTATTCATGCTATAGCGCCATCTACTCCAGATGTTAACCGTTCGTATGCCGAAACGCGGGTCCCCGTTAGTTAGTAGGTATTGAGCTCTAATTAATCAGAATTCAATAATTACTGCACGGATCCACGTTCCGATACGCGAGGTTGAACTTAGGCATCTCCATTAGCGTGTGCGGCGTTTCATCGTGAACCATCCGGACTAGCGATGGGCAATTTCTGAAACATTTCACATATTTCCTTAACGGTGACATATTTCAACTGTTGAAAATTACATAATTGACAGGAAATGTTTCTGATAGAACTGTTACCGTATAAATTTCACTTTTTCATGCAAATTTTCCGCTACTCCTGACGGCAGTAGGACGGATTGTGATCGGAAAATTCGAAAATATGTGTAATCGTGCCCGGTTATTATACGATGGACGGAAGTTCAAGACCACGTTACGCTGCGCCGTTTTTCCTTTCTTTTAATTTTTTAAGCATATCTGCTATTTGTTTTCTTCGTAGGTATGTGCATATTCAATATATTTAATTTCAATCTCTCATACATGAAATTTCATTTTACTCTTTCTTATTCGTTATCCTAATAGACCATGATAATCGTAATGTCTTTATTGAGCATTAAAGAGTCTTGGCGTTTTATTCTATTTGGCATGCTGTTAATTCCGATAAAAAAAATTGTGAACAGTTTTGAGACAGTAAAGCAGGCAGCTCTTTAACAAACTCTTTATCTAAACATATTATACTTATAGCAGTCTCCCCGCCGCGTCTATCCGTCTATTCGCTAAAAACACGAAAACGAAGAAATATTAACATAAATATGAGCGAAATTTTCCATTAGAAACTCACAGAAAATTACATGAAATTTAAGTGTAAGTTACACTTTGGAAAAATACAAGCTGCCCATCACTAATCCGGACTGCAAGAAAGTTAAGAAAGGAATAATGTTATGTGTGGTGTTTTATCATATTTATGTTGCTTGCAGTTCATTTTCTATCTGATACATTCGATCTATACATTCGATCAAATTGTAGGTACTTATTTCAGTTAACATTATTTATAACTACCTATGAACCTCCAGGTCTTTTTGTGGCCTTGTTCTTTTGTTGCAGTACATCTTTTGTATTGCCTATTTAATGTGTTTATATGACTGTTTTTTTTAATAAAGTAAAAAAATATTCATTGTAACCTAATGTTATAAATATTTTTTTTTTCGAATATTGTGCTGTAGCCGCACGCGTCAGTTGACATCTTTGGCGGTCAAATGACAAAAATTCTGCGAGAGGGCTGTAGTTCACAAAGAAAAAGTAAAGCAATACAATATACGTTTACTAAATTTTGACACAAATCACAGTACGAAACAATATACATTTTGTAAATGTTAGACGACTTTGAAAACTCTTTATTTTAATTTGTCCACTATTAGGCACGGCAGTCGCCATATGATTTATTTCAGCAGCTTAATAGAAGTTCATAACAGTCATAACTCTGCACATCCCTAAAGTAAGGAAGCTAATAACGAATAATTTCGTACATTGATATGCGCGTGAAACAGTGCTTAGCGTCTTTGTGCTTAGCGTCCTTACTTTACTGCCTTGTCAAAATGGGTGTGTTCAGATATTTGCGAGCACCGTGTCCGCTCCGATATATCTGATGTGATGGTGACTGGACTCTGTTCGGTGGAAGTACGGGAGCCGGCGCGTGGCTCAGCAAGGCGGGCCGCTCGCCGTGGCAAACAAGGTGTCTAGGGCACTGCACAGCGCTCGGTAGTTCACCTGAAAAGTGACAAGATTAGGGAGTTACGTAAAGGCAACATATTTTTATCTTTAAGGAGACTTAATAATAGTACATTGTGCAACGAGGGGGGTAAGTGTGAGTGAGCCGCAGGCTGGAGGGAATTAAAGATCCGAGTTTGCAATATTCTTACCCCCGGAGTTACACCCAATGTTTTTCATCACACTTGCGATGAAAAAACTAAATTTTAAGCGAAATAATTCTTAAACACGGTGACATATCAAACATTCGTCCGCCATTTTGTAATTTCTTGACAGGTAAAAATATTTTAAACGGCTGTTAAATTAATCAAATTAAATAATTTTAAACATAAACAAAAATATTAAATTATAAATGTCAGTATTTTAAAAGTAAAACTCATTTATGCTATGCTACTTGGTTTGTATCAATAAGTGACATAATTTAAAAGAAAAGCTGTGCCTCCCTAGGGAGTTATAGCTTTTTTTTCACAATCCATAATTCCCGCGGGAACAAAACAGCCCTTTGTGCTTCAGTACACCCGCATGAAGTAAGATCTTTTTCGAGCAAGTGTGATGAAAAAAGTTTTAACTACACCAGCTCGTCAAAACTCTCTTTATCCTTCAAAAGTTGATGAAAAAGTTAGATTTTACCCAAATGAGCTGAAAAGTTCATGTAAATTTTGAGTATTTTAAATGTACTTTTAAATGTTTTTGAATTAGAAATATTAAATAGCGTTTGGATTTGAATTGTAACATTTTACAGTTAGTATTTTCCTTGCGCTGGTATATATTCTTAACTCTTGTTTGTGCGATCGTATCCCATTTTGCAACAGCGCGCTGGTACCCGAAAGCTTCGTAGACTAGGTCCCGTACCCGTGCGGACATTAGTGAGAGGAGACCGCGTGCACAGAGCGCCCGGTCCGGAATCTTACCTCATCGCCGCAGCTGCACTGGTACCTAGCCGACCCCTTGTAGACTATAGTTCCCGTTGCCGTGCGGACACTAGTGAGAGGAGACCGCGTGCACAGAGCGCACGGTCCAGGACACCATAGGGACCGTACCTCATCGCCGCAGCCACGCTGGTAGCCGAACGCCTTGTAGACCAGGTCCCGTTCTCGAGCGGACACTAGTGAGAGCAGACCGCGTGCGCAGAGCGCCCGGTCCGCGGACACGCGCGGGATCGTCCCGCAACGCTCCTTATCCATATCCTGTGAAACAAAATTATTTCTTAACAAGTATAAACGTCTGCGAACGATGCTATTAAGCTTAGAATAAAGTTAAAAGTGGGAAAATTACTGCCTTGGGTGAGACGATCCAGAGGCTGTAAGTTCAAGTCTCACCCAAGGCAATAATTTTTCCACTTTTCAATCTGTTAAAATAACTTATAAATGTTAAGGCTTCTTACTTAAGAGGCTGTCAACACCCAATGTCCTTGAAATTGATGTTACTTAAACAGTTTTTTAAGAAAGACTATTTTTTTAGTCAAGTAAGAAAAATATATATGTTCATATTAATTATATTTCAAAGACCGTGAAAAGATAATTGCAAAGATTGGTCTTAAAATCACAATTAAACGGTTTTTTGTCTTAATTGTTTTGACTTATGGGTCTGCAATTAAAATCATAATTTCAAAACATTTATATCTAAACCGCTGTTGAGTAAAGTATTACACTAATAATCCACTTTTGTTTATTTAAATATTTTTCTTATTATTCCCTGGCCCAGGCCCAGTAACATGCGACAGTGCTATCTCATTTACTCCGATACAAATAGACAGTGTGCGCGCATTAGGTATTGACAGCCTCTTAATAGACGTTGCAAAAACTGACATGTGATTTTAGATATTTGCTGGTTGAATAGGAGCAAATAATTCAATTGATCGACCAAATGCCGCAATGTATTGAGAATCTCTCGTATGGTATGAGCTCTCGTTGGTTCTTATCCTGCTGCTGATGGATTCTTAATTCATGTATAACGTGATATACTTAATTACACAGAAGACATTACAAATATAACACTGCTGGCAAACTTTATGAACTTTACTGTCACACAAAGTTAGTAAGAAAATCAACTTATATGGAGATATTTATTTGCTACCAAGTATATCGCCAGCCATGTTATATAGAGTACATTATATAATTGGGTCTTAAGGTTTAAATATTTTAGGGTCACCGTCAACGACGTCACACGCACCTTAAACACTTCGAGAATGTTGGACAGCTGGTCAGGGAACTTAGCCAGCTTGGCGAGAGCGAGGGACACTGTGTTCCTCTCTTCAAAGTTGAGGTGGTTGAGCGGCGTGTCGATAGTAGGGATGTGAGGTATGGGTTCAAGGAGTGGGGCTCGTTCGAGGCTGCCTTGCGTGAGGCATTCGCCCACGGTGTCTGCGAAGCGGCGGTACTCCACGTAGCGACGACGCGCGGGCGCGCAGAATCTGCCAACAGCATTGGTCCGTAGTCAACTAGGAACCTTTAGTAGTTTCGCCATGTCCGTCTGTCTGTCTGTCCGAGGCTTTGCTCCGTGGTCGTTAGTGCTAGAAAGCTGAAACTTGGCATGGATATATAAATCAATAAAGCCGACAAAGTCGTACAATAAAATCTAAAAAATTAATTTACCTAATAAACCTCCCCTACACGTAAAGTGGGGGTGAATATTTTTTTTCGCTTCAACCCTAGAGTGTGGGGTATCGTTGGAAAGGTCTTTCAAAACTAATAGCATCTATCAATAATAGAACCTGATGCATATACTGGTATATAGAAGACAGAGCCTAAGCTATCTGCTTCTGTTATATTATTGACTCTCTGACTTGATGAAAAGAGAGCTAGGTTATATTTGTGAGATCGTAATATGATCTTCATAGAGGCAATGTAATGCTCGGGAGATCACTAGCATGTTTTGTGAACAAAGGGCCTAGCCAAGATGCCAATCGTTTGCGCCGTAGCGAACGAAAATGTAATGTTTCTCTATCACTCTTCCATATTAGTGGATAGAGAAACATCGCGCTTCGTTCGCTACGGCGCAAACGATGGACATCTTCGCTAGGCCCCCAGAAAACGACTTTCTTTCGTGTTGATACTCACACTTCAATAAGCGTATCCATCTCTAAGGGAGTCAGGGCTAGCCCCGCGGACGCAAGGCCGCGATAGAAGTCGGCGCGCGGGATCACCAGCTCGTTATGCTTGTCGTACTGTTGCAAGAAGTCTAAAGGCCTGATGCCTTCGCGGACCATCTGTATATAAATGATCAGTGATTGCCGGTTATTTCAAATAAGTCCAAGGTGATTAAGTCAATGGAAGGAAAGGACCAGTACAATATTACACCTTGTATTGTCAATTGAGGCAATTTAGGTACCTACCTAGTTTATAAACATAGTATAAAATAGCCAGACGCAGAAAAAAAACAGGTTCGCGAATTTCAAAGAATATTGAATTTAATCATGAATCGTTGAAGAAATTAAACAAGTAGATAAGTTAGAACAGTCGCATGTACAGAAATCACGCGAGCGCACGCGATCTGGTTTGCGATTAGAATAGTAAGCCGACTGTTGGATATTAAATTGCCAGGATTTACGTACCTTCCCCTTAATCTTCGCCAGTATCTGCACTATATCCGTCTCCAGCGGGTTGACCTTCCTACTCTTCTGTCCTCGCGGCGCGGCCGGCGGTCCAGAGATAACCGCGCTCTCCACCGGTCTCTCTTCCAACTCATCCAGGAGCTTCACGTAGCTGAAGCCGCAGTCGTCCAGGTAGCGGAGCTCTAGGGCTCGGACTTGCTCGGGCGTGGGGAGCACGCCGAGACGAGCGAGTACGCGGCGGAGCTGGCCGCGGGACACGTGGCCGTTGTTGTGTCTGAGAACACGTTATGGTTAATATTCATGGATATTACAAATGGATGCGGTGCACTAACATTTAATTATAGGTACATAATGATTGCGTGGTGTCCGGATGCTTCTCTATTTACTTAAGGCCACTCACTCGTCATGCTCTCCAAACGATGGCCTCAAATCTATACTCCTTTCTTTGACCGCGGCTCGCACGCGCAGCAAAGCCGCCTGCGCCGCGTCCAGTTCATGTTCTCCGAGTCCGCCTCGCTCACTCGCTGAGCCGATCGCTGGCAGCGCCGCCACCGCCTCCGCTACCGCGCCAGCGTGGACGTCCGGGTGCTTCTCTAGTTCCTTTATGGCGAATACTGCACATAAAAGAAACAGAAAAGAATGTAATAATGATGAAGTGCAGGGAGTTTCTTCATATTTGCAGATGTCACACCTAGTAAATTTTATAGATTCAGGCACATTATTATTCGAGCAATAGTACGAGTAGACAGTAGTTACAGAGTTAATCGTATATGATTAAACTGTTTCGGTCTAAAGTCATTACCAGTCTTAACCTGCCCAAGGTTTTAGTTGTCTTTAAAAATCTGCAGTTACTGTACTGTGGCTACAGAGGCCTGAAGAGCGGGCATTTGCCGCGGGGGCGTGCGGGCAAACAAAGCCTCATTACGCTTCCTCGAGTCAAGCGAATTGTACCTTGATCACAGTCATCCTCAAACGTTCGCCAGCAGATTCGATTGTTGTCGTTCGGGTCCACGTAGTGCCGAAGCACGCAGACAGCCTCCTGCGGCGACAGGACCGCGCCCAGCCCCATTGCGTCCATCGCGCGACGGAACTCTGCCGGCGCGATTCGACCACTGTTCAGTGGGTCGAAATCCTGAAAAATTCACTGGCTACTGAGCCTCGAAAAGCACTGATAAAACCATTGTATAGTGATAAATATCTGAATATCTTTGTTGTGCGCAGAGAATTGAAAATGGCTTGTCTAATTAATAGCAATGCATCATAGGAACTAGGAACTTGAAACTAAGCCCGTTCCTCCTCATATCTGTCATAAAGATCCTCTGTATTCTACGGCAAGAGTTAAGACCAATATTAACAATGGTACTACTACAATTCAACTTCGACACTACAAATTCTCGTATATCTAGATCATATCAAACCAAAACTGACCCTAAAGAACTCCGAAACCCGTATCTTCCGCTGTAACACAAACTCCTGGACTCGCAGCATGAGCTCGATGAGCTGTCGCGTCGGCCGCGGCTGCTTGAGCACCGGATGGAAGCATTCGGTAGCGCCGAGGGGCGCCGTGGAGCGTCCGGCGTCGATCTCGGGACGGGACAGCTTGGGGAGCGTCGTGTCGATCAGCGCTACGGGGTTGTTGTACTCCTGTTGATGCCAAATTTTAGTAAACCTTAGCTGAAATCAGGATTGTCGAGAGCCACCTTCACCTTTCCAATTCAGCTTGGTGTAGTCTTTACCAAGCTGAATTAGGCACGATATGTTGTAAGGCAAAGTGTCGAAAGGTGGACGAAAATTTTGTGTTGGTGGCCACTTTCGAGTAACAGACGGGCTGGTTCAGAAGATTAAGGTTCTTTTATGGATAATATTATCTCAGGAAAAATTGGAGTTGATGATGCACAGAAATTGGCCACCGGAGATAATTGTCCTGGCCAAAGAAAACAAATAGCAAACATTAGTATATAGTAAATTATACTGTACCACTCCAAGCCCTCTAATGCCCTCCTTCTTAACCGCCTCAACAGCCTTAAGGAACTCAACGTAGTCCAGCGTGTACGAGTCCTTGATGAACCGCCGCACCAACAGGTTGAAGTCCTCAGTGGATAAAAGCACGCCGATGTAGTTGAGGATGCGGGCGAAATGAGCGAACGTGATGCGGCCGTCATTTTTTGCCACCTGGAGAATAAAAGGAATACAGAGTTAAGGGTGTCTTAAATCTTATTTACATATAGGTATAAGGAACTTTCGTGTACAAGGGATGACACATTAACCAACAGCGACCACAGGCAACGAGACAATAGGCAACAATCGCGAAGCTAAAAGCAGTGGCCAGGCAAATCCTAAATTTGGTGCTGAAACACCCTAAAAATTCCTTGTGCTTATTCTTTCTTCTAGTACAAATGTTTGAGGCCGTAGGCGGTCACCCATATATATTACCCATACGCAACAACGCCTTAACAGAGGTAAGACGAATTTTTCAGGTAATAGTTATTTGAGATGACCCAGGTAATTAAGTAACAGATGAATAGATGATATTACAAAGTAAAATTGTTGTGTACTTTACCAGCTCATAATCCTGGAAGTAAGGTTTCAAAGGCAGTTCTCGCGCCGCGATAGTGGCCAGCAAACAGCAGAGACGCCTCATCTGCCACTGGTCGAGACGGTGACATTCTGGCTCCGGCGGCGGAGGGCAGGCTTCCAGCAGACAGTCTGCTGATATCTTATCGCGTCCGCCAGCATCTGTAATATACCATCGTAACTGACTGTTTCCTAGAGCGTTTTCACATTGTCTCATTTGATATTGGATGTAGGATCCTACATACTCAATGTCGGGCACCGGGGTGCAAGTACGTACATTACAACAGTGCGTCATGCCTGCTTTAGCGGGCACGCACATAGCAAATATAATGCACGCGAACAAAAATTATCGTTCCGTCAGTGGGGGGGTTCAATCTGTCTTGAATTGTTGGAAGTGTCTATCCAATATCGAATGACGGGTGGCCCCTACGTGAAAGATAGCTATTTTAGACTGCCATGTGTAGCTATGGCATGAAGTCCGTCTTTTATGTTTTTTTTTAACAGTGCAGATTTCTTAAATGAATAAATAAATACAGAAAAACACATATGTCAAATATTTTTCTTATACCTGATATCCGATACCGAACGGACAATCAATGTTAACCTTATTGTACCAAAAAGCAGAGACTAATGTTGACGCGATCCCGTTTGCAGAAAAAGCTTGGTTTAGCTTTAAATTAACAAAGCCAAAAAAAACTGGACTAAAACTGGCGCTGATCTCTTGTTATGTGAAGTGGCAAGCAGCTTATGTCCTCGACGCGAGTGCCCTCGCCGCGGGGCAAATGTCACGAGCGGTATGTGACGTCATAGATTCAGGGTTTCGAGGACAACACACTAGACCTGCTACTAACGGACTTTATCTCGTAACTATAAGAGCGTTTTTACGTCGGTCGGTTACGACCACAAAGAAGTAAAAATTAAAAAAGCGCCTTTTTGACTAAGTATACCTATTAATTTAACCATAGTTAAAAGGTCAAACCAAAAAAGAAGGATTTGATGACATAGGCATTCTCTAGCAGCTCCTTTTCTCCAAGGGCCGACATCGGATCAGAGGTCAAAATGCTCATGAATGTTAATTATGTAATCATGTGAGATAAGATAAGAAGAATTTATTAGCACAAAATATGATGATGATGACGATGAAAAGAAACATAGATCATCATACAAAAAATAATATATAAATAATAATGTATAAATAAATTATACGTAAAACATTGTGCTAAAAGGTCTTCACTAACTCTAAAAGTAGAATTAGTTGGCACTAATATCCAAGAAAACATAACAACATAGTAAATTATCACAGCATTAGTCCAATTTGAAGTCGATCAATGACTAAAAGTGACAAAAAGAGTTATAAAGAATAACATAACAAATTTTATATAAACACATATGTGCTTGTGGGGTGTGCGTGTGTTTGTGTGAGTGTGTTTGTGCGTGTGGGCTTGTGCGCGTGTGCTTGTGCGCGTGTGCATGTGTATTTGTTGGCACGGTTGCCAACCTAGCCTAGCAGAAAATTCCGGAGTTTCACTTTGAAAGAGGCGACTGATAAACAATTTCTTACTGGTGCTGGCAAGTCGTTCCAGGACTTATAACATAGATTTTGCGGAATGTAGCAAAATCCGACCTAGCTAAGTTCGCATTAGGCAGCGTTTCCACCAAAGCTGTGCGAGGTAGCTAAGCTGTGCGAGGATGTGCAGTGATGGTGTGTAGCGGGCTCTTTTCAAATAAGCAAGCGGGGTGCGGTGAAGCGGGAGCGGAGCTTTTTAATATTATTATCTCGCGTCCGTACCTTGCAATATATTCCTCGCAACAAATCCCACGCAATACATTGCTCGCTCACTCAATGCAGCTGCGCTGAACGAGGTTAGGCACCTACCGAACTCCCTAAAAGATATTGATAAATTACCGATGTTTCATAATACGAGTAGTACACTACGATACAAGTGCGAAAAATAGGAAATTCGAAACGAGTGGCGATACAATAAAACACGACCGAAGGGAGTGTTTTAAATCGACACGAGTTGCGAATTACCTATTCGCACATGTATCGTACAACGTTTTACAGTACATATGGCCCTTTAAATGTTCGACATAGTATTATTATTTTATTATTATTGGGGTTTTTTGGGCCTTTGAGTGCCACATCGACCGGGTAGTGATCTATTGTGACAGCCCTTTAAAGTTCATTACTGATGCCCGTTGAATCCAGGAAGTTCTAGATTCTTTGGGCCGTAATGTTCTGTACCTCATAGGGTTGCAATACGTGCCGCCCTAAGTGGGTACTTCGTTTCGACATAGTAACGTAATATGCTAATTTTCGCACTAGTGCGGTAAAATTTAAAAACCTTTTTAGTCAGCAAATGTTATTATAATATACATGATTTTTTGAATGATAAATATGATTAATAATGTTAATTTATATGCATGTAAGTTTTAAGTATATTGCTGTGCCCTTGCAGGGTGTCACATATAAACCTACCTACTTATAAACCCCACCTAATAATGTGTAATGTAATATGCAATAAACATTTTGAATTAAGAATTTTGAGGTAAATGAAGTGTTTCTATTGGATCATGAAAAACACATCCCTCGTTACGCGTCAAACTACGTCCTACGAAGCAGGATTAACCCTACATGATGTCTGTAAACAGACGTGACAAGTTGACAGCAAATAAATTGCAAAACGTCGAATCCACCGCGACGTACAGGCTCGATTATATCTTACAAGTAAATGGAAAAGGAAAGAGGCTGTTTCACTTCGAAGAATTTCACTGAGTTCCGGATATTGCGTTATTTGGGATCATAGCCAATAGTTGTATGACTTTACAATTTTCGTCTAATAATGAAAAATTTTCAACAACTAGACTTATAAATGTATTTTAATGAAAATGAACTCATTTTCTTTACTGGCAATTTTGGTATAATGTTATTGCTGGAAATTTCGTACTAACTCATACTAAAGTTCACATTTTTCGAGCACTCTTCTGCATGAGAATAACTCCAAGTACTTAGGTATGTACTACAAAAGATTTTCCGCTACGCATATGTATACAACGCTTCTTACTATGTACACCGCCACGCTACGTATAGGTACAACGCACTTAGAAGTTCAAAACACGTAGACGCCGTAAGTTGAATATTAATTAAGAAAAATACAACACAATCCACTTTTGAGTACATTTTACTTAATTGAAAACAGTTACATAAAATGGCATTATTTATTATTAAGAATTGATAGGGACTGTTAATATTTAGCATATGTGCCAGAGCAGCTCTCTACGCCGTCTGGAAGGAAAACTGTAATTTAATTAACTATACGTATCATTTTTTTTTTATGTAATACTTATATTCAGCTAAATCTAACAAACGAGCCACCTGATTGGAAGCGGTCATCGTCGCCCATGGACATAAGCAGCATCGGAGGGGGTTATGCGATGTCAACAAAGCATCCTGAATACTCGCTTCTTGAAGAATACCATGTTATGATGCAAACGGAACACCTCAGGAGGTAGCTCCTTCTACAATAAACGTTTTAGGGAGAAACGACAGGATAGAATAGGTGCACGCTATTAAAGATAAAAGATAAAGATAGTTTAAGTATAATTCAAGTAGGCATATTACAATGCACTTCGGGGGCAATTTTTCATGATCGGCAGATTTTACGATCGGCCGCCAACATTTCTAGCAAGTCCTTTGCTCCTTTGGCGGGAGCTGTGGTGGTAAAAACAAAGATTATGGGCACCAACCATTATTTAACTTATTGTTGAATATACAATGTGTCTGTAGCCTCTGGACGTAGATGAATAGGACGTGTCGATTAGGGTATTTCTAACCTATGTACAAAGTCTCATTCCAAACGCCACAGTATTAACTGAGAAATTAATGATTTACGATTGAATACCTCGGAACAGCCTGTATGTAGATACACGGTAATTAAAGAGTAAGAGTATGTCATGTGTCATGTCACTAGTGTCACTTTGATCTTAACGTCTTTGTGAACGACAAATACAGTTTGCTCCTTTTTATTGATGAATTATTTATATTAATTTAACTTTTAAAATATAATAAATATATTTTATTTTGTTTGACGACCGGTTTGGCCTAATGGGTAGTGACCCTGCCTACGAAGCCGATGGTCCCGGGTTCAAATCCTGGTAACGGCATTTATTCGTGTGATGAGCATGGATATTTGTTCCTGAGTCATGGGTGCGGGTGCTTTCTATGTATTTAAGTATTTATAAATATTTATATATTATATATATCGTTGTCTAAATACCCTCAACACAAGTCTTATTGAGCTTACTGTGGGACTTAGTCAATTTGTGTAATAATGTCCTATAATATTTATTTATTTATTTTTATCTAATAAAATAATTTACAATATTAAAACATTCCTGAGAAGGAACTCTATTCGGAATCTCGGTTAATCTCCAGAGAGTAGAGACACGTTGTATACCACTTTAACAAGAACATAAAGTATGAAGGTGTAAAAAGGTACTCGAGTTCAGTAAACGTATGATATATTTAGGCATCCTTTGCAAAGTTCAGATATTAAGTGTGCAGCTGTAGCGTAATGTTTAGCTCGCGTGCGTAATGCCAGTCACGGGTTTACGGATATTTACTGTAACGGCAAACTATTCACGGAAAAGTTTTTGATAACTAAATTGGTGTTTAACGATCCTTTTGTGAAATTCTTATTATTAAGTTTACCATATCTATAATAATTCAGTGTTTTTTTTAGAACAATAATAACTGCATCAATAAATTGCTCTGATATTTAGATTAAGATGATATTTGTAAAATTTGACGACTTAAAAGTGCTTGTTGCTAGGCCTATTTGAATAAAGAATATATTGACTTTGACTGTGGAATCTTTTTCATTATCCTGTAGATTTGTCAAACATAAATTTCATTTCTTAGGTAATGTGACAACAAGTGTTAAGGTACATTATTTTATATGCTGTTATTACCTATATTATTTTGTGTTTCACGTGACAATGATCCATTATCTAGCGTAGAAATGACATCTCATCTCTCTAGCGATAAATTGTAATTATATATCTTTATCCTTCTATGCACCCATGTTTAAAGTTATAGTCTAGATCTGAACTGTATGTTAATACTGTAATTTCCGCTATTGTCTGTAACTTGTTTTGTGAGCCAAATAAATAAAATATAAATATAAATAAATGATCCAAATGGTTGCCATGGTACGAGTATGTAGATGTCGTAAATGAGGAGCGTGCATAAAGTGAAGTGTCATTGTATGTACATGTTTATGTTTCTGATCCAGGCCACAAGATGGCAGACCCTCCAACGCGCACGGTCCCTATAAGGACTGGAACAGACGGATTTCGTTAGTAGGACGAGGCCAAATAGTTATTCTAACAAAATGTGCTGCATGACAGAATAAGAAATAGTTAAACCACATAGTAGTGTCAGTAGTGGGGGCAGAAAAGTCCTAAATGTAATTACTATTTCCATCATCATCATCAAACCCGGTCAAGGGGCTGAGAACTTCATTGTTCCTTTCATTTATTGCAGATGTTTTAGGGTCTATCACCGAAGCCACTGGTAATAATTGTAATGGCCGCGAACAATCCAGGGGGCCTAGCCAAGATAACAATCGTATCGACAAACGCTAAACGAATAAAAAAAATGTGTCGGGATGACAGATGTTACTAAAACTCACGTAACTATTTCCATACATTATTGATGTTTCGATTGGCGTTTCCTATCAATAGTTGTCTTCTTGGCTAGCCCCCCCTCTGGTGTTGCTAATTGCTTAATCTATAGAACTTTCAAATATTGATATATTCTTAGTGCTGTGACTGACCTTCGCCATGTATAAGCTGGCACAGCTGGTGGTAAAGGACGCGTCCATCTTGCGCGCGGAAATAGTCGGCGAGTTGAGATATCTCGGCATCCGACAGTCCGACCACGGAGCGCAACGGCCCGGCTAGCACAGACACGAACTTCGATTCTGCGAGAAGACAGAAATACTATAGGGACAGCTCATGCGTTGTCAGCTTTCCGCGCGGAAGGTCCAACGCGTAGCTCGCTCTTCAGTTGTCTCCGGTCAGGAATGTGTGAATACATGCTCTTAATTAAGTATACTTCTGCATTTCTTATTACATACTCCCAGATATCCCTGTAACTACGTTCGATTCGTGTAGTTTTCAGTTAATATGTGCAAGGCAAGATAGATCCTTTTATAGAAGTTTTAAAATATTCAAAGTAGTCTAGAATAAAAATCAGCATCTTTACTCTGAATGACGTTTTACCAGAGCGAACTCCAAAATATTGAAATCGAGTTAATGGTCTTTGCATTGTGGATCTAAACTAAGAAAGCAGTTGCCAGACAGGCGCGGATCCAGCCCTCAAAAAAGGTTGTGGTCACAGCCACCCGAAAATCGGCCAAGTGCGAGTCGGAGTACGAACTCACTCATGAACAACAGCCTATCGATCTCAATAGACCGTGAAAGTGTTACGTCACAAGACTATAAGGATTCGCAGACAACGTTTCGCCGAACATCGTTTTGCAAAGGGATTTATTCGTACCTAGATGTAACTTTTAGTCGACTAACGTTTGGTAGAGTCTAGGTTCACATACCGTTCAATTACAATTATTGGAAGGATTGCGGGATATTGCTATTTAACAATAAAAAAAAATATTGTAAAAAAATCAAAAAACCCGACTGCACACTAAAAAAGAGGAAAACAAGCCCCACAATAATATTGTTGTAGATGGTAAGTATCGCAGGCGGTGCCAACAGAGGGTTACTTATAGTCATTTTGGTTGTTGGTCCCCGCCTGCGATACTTACCATCAACAACAATATTCTTGTGGGGCTTGTTTTCCTCTTTTTTAGTGTGCAGTCGGGTTTTTGTTTTTTTTTTTATAAAATTTTTTTTATTTATAATTTTTTAGTTACCCCCAAAAAAATCCTATCCATCCACTGACACTCCCGTGATCAAGACGAATCTAACGATACCTCATACATCAAAATCCATCAAGCCGTTTAGGCTACAGGAGGCCACAAAAAAACAGACATACATACATACATACACTCGAAAAACATCCTCCCTTTGGCAGTCGGGTAAAAAAAAATTACCAAAGTTCATTTTCCAACACTTTTTTTCCAACTGTACATTTTTCAATCAAATTTTCCCTATATACTTATTTGACAGATTTCAATTTAACAAATTTCTATTTCCCTAACAATAATTAAACAACATTCATTCTACCAACCTAAATGTTTCACTTGGTTTAAAAATGTTTAACAATTTTTAGTTTATCAAACATGTTTAGTCTATTTTTATTTATTTTTTAAATAAAAATAAAACATTATTTAAAGGATATTAGAGTATCTACATAGAGATTACCGTACCAAAAGTTTAAGTAAATCGCATTAGCCAGTGCGGGATTTTTTTTATTATTTATAAAAAGTTTTATTAATTTATTTCTAAGAAAATAACAGAGATAGGAAGCTGAAACATGAGGGTTCTTAATAAAAAAAATACTGTAAACATTTCATCAAGGCCGGTTTTGCTATGAAAATACGGCAACTAAATAATTCGAGGAATAAAATTGGGGACAAAATTTTTTGAAATACAGAAATGTTTAAACATTGTTTTTCGAAAAATCTCATGCAATACATTTTTATGCTATGTATTGAGTGGAAAAATGATTATTTGGCGTTTATGTTTTTACGATAGATTCTTTGGAAAATGAGAATCAAGCAAAAAACTTTTTGTAATCTTTTGGGTCTTTGAATTGGTGTCTTGTTTTTCTTTATTCCTTACTTTCTTATTTAGCAAAAAACTTAGTAATCCATTTGTAACCTAAGAATTTCATTTGGTAGAGTAATCAGTCCGATTAAACAAATTTTACTGGAGTAACGTTTTTTTTCCATCGTGAGGAAACCTGCACACATCTGCGAAGAAATTCAAAGGTGTATGTGAAGTCCCCAATCCGCATTGGGCTAGCGTGGGGACTATAGCCCGAGCCCTCTTGCACATGAGAGGAGGCCTGTGCCCAGCAGTGGGACGTATATAGGCTGAATTATTATTATTATTATTAACGTTTTTTTACATTTAATTTCGAATAAAGTAACAGTTAAATTATAACAGTTTAGTTAGTTTAGCAATTGCGGTACTACATACATATTATCGGCGTATAAAGTAATGTATCGGAAATCGCAAGCAATTTTATTGCAGTCCATGGAGCCGTTTAAACAGATAACTACGCTAAAAAACTCCTACTCCTGAAAATTAAAAGCTAGTGTCATTTTTAGAAATTTGTACTAATATTTGTAAATGTTTCAGGTTTCTAAGACTCCTTAAGCTAAAAACAATGGCCCCTGTAATGTTAGTAAATAATTATTATTCTTGTAAAAAAGTATCAGCTGATATTAACATGCTCGAATTTCTAATTAATACTAAAAATCACTCTAACTATCGTGTTTCGACCAAGGGTTTCTCGGGTAATTGTGACGGTTACTAAATGATTATTCTACGAAAAGTAAATCTGCTTATCAATGTTATGCCAAGTTGCCAACTGACTACTCTGCGTAATGAAATTCTGCCAAACCGTCCTCTGCCAAAGCGTCTGCGAAACGAAAATCAGCGTAATTTTACTCGGCGAATCAATAGGGCACCCTATTAGGGTTGTGGGCATGCCCATTGTGCCCACAACGGTGGATCCGCCCTTGTTGCCAGATTTTACCCGAGATGAGCGAGTTGCCCTCAGGGTCCAGCGGACGGTACCAGTCCCATAAGTTGAGGCCCACGCGGAAAGCGGCGGCGCGAATCTTGTTGCATGTCTTCCATACATCAGCAAGGCGCAATATCTGGGACAAAATGAGATTTTTTAGTATGTATCTCCGACGACCGGTTTGGCCTAGTGAGTAGTGACCCTGCCTACGAAGCTGATGGTCCCGGGTTCAAATCCTGGTAAGGGCATTTATTCGTGTGATGAGCATGGATATTTGTTCCTGAGTCATGGGTGTATTCTATGTATTTAAGTATTTATATATTATATATATCGTTGTCTAAGTACCCTCAACACAAGCCTTATTGAGCTTACTGTGGGACTTAGTCAATTTGTGTAATAATGTCCTATAATATTTATTTATTATATTTATTATTATTTATCTCATTTGACAACATCCGTAATCAAATCCGTAATAAAACATTTAATGACGGTTACATTTAAGACAAACAGCATTAATTCAGTAATACGATAATGAACCTACTTTGACTTTATTACTGTATAATCCCACAAGAATTACTTATAAGTCTTATAACAGAGTTTTCTCACCTCACCAATATACCTCAAATTTCGCCAGACAAAGTTTCACTCAAGTTCCTTTATGACCTAACTTTGAGATCTAGCCTTTGACTAACATTTGAGGAGGTCATATAGGGGTTAGGAGGTCGTATATCGGGCGAGTCGGCCATCAGAACGAACTTTAACGTCAGACAACCACTTTATCGGCTTCTGAAGCATAGTTTGTCTCATGTCTGATTTTACAAAAGTACTTGATGTAAACTTTATTCAAACAAGTTAGCAAACAACGTTTACGTACAGCGTACGCCTAAGATTTATAACCGTTTTTGGTTGGTATTATGGGCACAATGCATTGAAAGGTTCTTGGCGTTTAAAGTGGTAAATAAGGAAACGTATAGCCAAGGAAAATAATGGCTTCTCTAATCCAGTTTCAAAGGGGAGTAGACCGAGCACTTTGCCATGTAATCGAACATATTTTATTCATACAACCCTTTATTCAATAACCAAATATAAGGGCGGCAGGAGGTGGGGTACCTACTGAATGAATTATATTGAACTTGTAAATTACAGTCCAAACTGTGTGGCGTAAAATACGGGACAAGACGTACAAAAGGTTAATGAAAATAGAAAAAGACATTACCATTTCCATTATAACCATTTTTTTTTTCCTCAAGGTATGGTATTTTATTTATTCAATATATTTGCTTTTATTTTTATAAGTGTTATACTTGTAAAGTAAGATCTTTGTAAGTGCCCTAAGTGTTATGCTTATAATTCTTATAAAGTAAGAAGTAGAGTTCAAAGTTGTGCTAAAATCTTCTGTTTAGAGCAAAAGGAAGTAAAGTAAATATTCTACGTCCAAAAGAGAGGCATGGGCATTGTGAACGTCATCTCGCTTTGTGTGGTAGGGCACAGCACAGCGGATGTTATTCCAGAGCTAGAGCAGAGCCCAACTGGAGAAGTACCTCCACCTTACAGAAAACCGCAGCCAAATAACACTAGGCCCTACTCATAGTGTTGTGTTCCTGCCGGTGAGTAAGGTTGCCAGAGCTCAACGAGGGGGAGGGGGGTTTAAGGTCGGCAACGCGCATGTAACGCCTGGAGTTGCAGGCGTACATAGGCTACGGAAACTGATTACCATCAGGCGGGCCGTATGCTTGTTTGCCACCGACGTAGTATAAAAAAAATCTTTATTGCACCACAAAGAAATCAAATTTAATAAAAACAGATTTACAATGTAAAGAAAGGTAGCAACAGCCGGTCTTATCGCTGTAAGCGTTCTCTTCCAGACAACCTTAGGGTAGCAGGTTATAAAGAACAGTAAGTTTTTGGAACAGGAATTAGAGGAAAAGGAAAATTAAACAGACAGTACATACAGTAAATTTACAATTTAAATAAACATATAAATATAACAATACATACCTCTATTAAAATAAATAAATATAAGGAACACAATCAAATCAAAATAAAACAGTTACCGTGTCATGCATCTCGGTTCTCGAGGCTTCGGGGTCGTCAAAGTAATGAAAATAACCTAATTATTGTTGATCACACTCAATTTATCGGCATGCGGGAGAAGTTTGGTATTATGCTTGGAATTTTTGGTAAATAAACGTTAATTTAAACAACAAATTGTGAGGCGTGAATTGACTTTGACAACGTCAAAGTAGGCGAGGTGAATATGATTATATTGAATAAGGAACCTAATGTCTCGTAATAAAGAAGTTTGCATATCATATATTCAATCTATGGTTGTAACTATGATATCGTCAGATGACTAGCAAATTATTAAAAAATAATTAAACAAGAATCAACCTTATTTTAGTAGTAATATGGTTCATTGTGGCTATGAACTTGTCGTGGTAATTAGTGACTATTGCTTGTCACCTGACGATATGATTCCTTTTTAGGGTTCCGTAGCCAAATGGCATAAAACGGAACCCTTATAGTTTCGCCATGTCCGTCTGTCTGTCTGTCTGTCTGTCTGTCCGAGGCTTTGCTCCGTGGTCGTTAGTGCTAGAAAGCTGAAATTTGGCATGGATATATAAATCAATAAAGCCGACAATGTCGTACAATAAAATCTAAAATTTTTTTTTTTTTAGGGTACCTCCCCTACACTTAAAGTGAGGGTGAATTTTTTTTTTCGCTTCAACCCTAGAGTGTGGGGTATCGTTGGAAAGGTCTTTCAAAACTAATAGGGGTTTTCAAGAAACATTTTTTGATAAAGTGAATATATTGGGAGATAATCGCTCCGAAAGAAAAAAAAAATGTGTCCCCCCCCCTCTAACTTTTGAACCATAGGTCCAAAAAATATGAAAAAAATCGTGGAAGTAGAGCTTAAGAAAGACATTAAATGAAAACTATAGCGGACATGATCAGTTTAGCTGTTTTTGAGTTATCGCAAAAAGTTTTCCCTTCATAGTAAAAAGACTTACTTTAATTAGGTACTGATTATGCAAATTTGCCTATTTGTTTAACTCGGGTGAAAGGTACCGTTTCATCCCTTGGTTAACAATTTACTATACTTTAAGCTCCAGTTTAGCTTATTGTGACGGAAGAGTAACTACGGAACCCTACACTGAGCGTGGCCCGACATGCTCTTGGCCGGTTATTAAATATTATTTACTCCTGACCCTAGTGAGTATTGTACTCTTTGGTTTTGACGTTTTGTTTTTGTATTTTTTATTATAATTTGACAACAAAAATCCTTTTATCGTGACGTTAAACAAATGTTATAGTTATGTCAACGTAGCAAATAACAGCTTCATATTTTCGTTAAAAGAAAGCTTTAATTTTTCATTATTTGCTTTGCTAAGAGGTTATATCAATATGGAAGGAAAATTAAACACAAAAAAAGACTTTGATTCAACAATAAAATATGCATGCTTCTATTTACTACTTGTCGGCCTATGCCTGATAGAGTGGCCTAGCAAGACAAGTTATGGGCCAAGGCCAGCAAAGTTTCCCCCAGGGTCATAGTAATACGTGTACATGGTAATGATTGCAATCAATATATGAGTAGTAGTAAATACTATCAACACATATATACGAAAAGGCCAGCCCACATTTTTTTGGTACACGGTACGATAACAAAGACTACATACAAAGTGCATATTAAAATATAATCTATTATTTAATTGATAGAAAATATATGTTCGACCACTAAAAAGTTACATTTATTCATTAAACAGAAGTTTTACTGGTTTTATAAAAGACTATTATTAGTCCATAGGGTGTATAAATGGTCAATTATCTGTTCATAGAATAATAATGTTTTCCCCAGTGCAAGCATGACTCCAAAGCAGCCAGTGCCGGATTAAGACATTTTGGTGCCCTAAGCATTTCTAGACCATGGTGCCCCCTCATCAAGATTACATTGAATTTTATTGGTAAATTGAGTGACGTTGATTGCCGCATTACTGCTGAGAATACAATTTTCAATCCGTCACATCATTTTGTCACGGAAATTGACAGTACTGCAGCAGTAATGTTCCAAGAGTAGGTAAGGGGGCGTCCATTAATCGCGTCATATTGTATAGGGGGGGGAGGGGGTCAGCAAAAAATCACCAATGATCACCACAGGGGACGGGGGGGTATGGACACGTATCACGTGTATTTTTTTTTCATCTGTGCTATACTGTATTATAGTCAATAATAATCCTTCACGTGTACTTAGGTTCATTTGTTAGAAAACTGTTCTTTAGTTATCGAAAAAAATACACGTCATATTGGATGGGGGGGGGGGGTCCTGAAAATATCACCAAAGATCACCATGGGGGAGGGGGGGTCTAAAACAAGCCAAAAACGTATGACGCGATTAATGGACGCCACCTAAGGTCAAGTGTAAGCAAATTCGAAGACCGTGCTTCGCATAAGTCCGGAGGCCAAGCCAACCATTGTCCAAGTGTAAGCGAAGACGTAAGACATAGGCCGTACTCCGCACAGGGTTTTGCAACCTCTAGAGCTTTCCTGCGAAGCCCATTCATGTGAGGGCAAAGGCCGAGCTTCAGTAGGGGCTTAGCCATTGGCCATTGGTTCTTGTCAGAACCAGTACCAATGGCCACAAATATCTTAAATAGCAAATTATTGTTTATGAATACGGGACTTAATAGGGTAAGTTTCAAAATGACGTCTGACCAGAAGACGTTTCAAGGACGGCGTTGTCCCCATGGTCTCGGAGAAAACTGTGTAAAGTCGACATCATTATTTTGACGTTGGTCGTAATTTTAGAACTTAATCAAACGGGATTAAATCTCGTTTTCTTAAATAATAATGTGTCACAATTAGGCCAAAACAATTAGATTTTTTCGACCTAAAAATATGTGTAATCTGAGTTTACTCCATTCCAGGAGGTGTGCATAAATGTTTCCTCTTTTTCAGTTTTTTTTGCTTGTAAATCGAAAACGGTACGGCCGACGGAAAATTTGCTCAAATTACGAGTATTATTAAAATTGATATCTGAGGATCCGAAATGTAATTTAACTATATTCTTGCAATAAAATATATTGATTGATTTAAGGTACCTTAATATGTGTTCGTAGTAAATTGTAAAAAAAGGTAGTCATTTTTTATTTTTGGTAAAATTATGTTAATTATCCTAAAACGCATTCTTAGCTACCAGTGTCTGATCCACCAAGTCCTATTGTAATTGATAGTGGGTTCCTTCTAAATCGAGTGGTTTGGCAATCCAAAGGAAAAAAATATCTCCTAAGGATCCCAAAATGTATGTATGCACACCTCCTGGGATAGAGAAAACTCGGATTACACGCATTTAGGACCAAATAAATGTATTAAAACAATTTCCAGCTTGCTGGGAATTAATTCCTCAAAACGCTATTTTTGGATCTAATTTGATTGGCCTAAATAGTGAATGTTTAAATCGGTGTTTTTAAAGGCAAAGTCTAAGGCTGAATGCGCGGAGCGTTCAATCAGCGCTTACAGATGGGGCCAAAGGTCGAGCTGGAAGAAAACAAGGCTTGAATTTGACCAATGGCGAGGTATGAATAGCTGGACGTCCGGAGCATCTGATCGCTGCGCGTTATCATATTACAACCAATGGCGAGGTGTGAGCAAGGCAGCCCAGCTGCGAAAGAGGACAGCATAGATTTGGATCCATGGCCAAGCGAAAGTGAGCCAGTTTGCATAAAGTAGAAGGCCTGGCGTCGCATAAGACCTAACGCCGAACTGTAAAAGAGTGGCTTGAAATCGAACCTATGTAATCACGGTCCTCCTACTGCTCGGCCTTTGGCTTAACTCGAAAGCGCAACTTGATAAGATGCTTTTGTTTTTCGGCCTTCGCAGGGCCCTTTATTACACTTTGACAATTAGGTCGCAGGATCGCGGCTCTGCAGCAACTCGGCCTGGCCGATACATCTGGTGTACAAGAGAGCAAAATACGCTACAAAATCGGTATTCTACGTCGCGAAAATCGGTTAGCCACAAGCCCGATGGCAAGATTTTTTGGCCATGAGCTTTGATGGCCTCCGCGTAAGGTTGGAGATGTACTTACGTGTCCTCACTCTCTTACGATCCTTCGTTATTAGATGGATACTTTCACACGTATCAAAAAGTTTCGTGTACATAAGTACTACACTACGACTGCGATGCTGATGCAGCCTGCGCCGCCTGCGCGTTTTTTTTTCCTACGATTTTGGTGCCCCCCTACACGTGGTGCCCTAAGCAAGTGCTTATTTTGCTTAATGGTTAATCCGGCACTGAAAGCAGCCATTACGACCGCTCATCAATCAATTTGTCAATGAGAGACTTTGCCAGCACCACTGGTTCGAGTCCGACCAATGCTGACTCTTCGCATGACATTCAAACCGAGGACCAACGCTCTGCGCTCGCTGCGCATCCAACGATGGCTTGTAAAGAGCTCGGAAGGTTGGCATTGTTTCAAATGAGGCGATGGACAGGATGAGAAGTGTAAAAAGCAGGTTTTACATGTAGTGGTACGTTTAGAAGGAGGCGTGAGACATGCGCGGCGGCGCGCCGGGAACCAATGACGTCAAGCGGATCGATCCGCGCGGTCCTCTGCGCAGTCCGCCATTAGGCCCGCTGTCACCTGTGCACGTGCACGATGAGCCTTACGTAAGCCTCCTCGATGAACATCCTGCCCAGGGCTCATGTGCGGGCTAAGCTTTAGGACCAGGAACAGCCCTTCGCAGAAAACCTCCCTCCGATGGGGCGACAGCTGCGCGCCTAGCATGCCGGTAGCTTTAGTGAACATTCGTTAAACGTGCACGGTGATAGTGTTATTTAGACGATTATATTTTGGATTCGTGTTTATATCCTAAATATGGGAGTGGACTGTTAGTGAGGGAGGCTGCGACGATCTCGCGAGAGTTTACTGACAAGTAAGTTACATTATCAGTAGCTATCACGACACGGACGCGACTACAATGATAGCTTGTTACGGTCCAGGTAGAAATTCTAAATATTTATGAATTCATTACACTATTATAAAAATTTAAGTTGCTCTATCAATTTCATGAGTGTACATTTTGTAATCAAAATCAAAGCCTATACAACTTTATTTTAACTGATTAGTAAATAATTTCTTCTGTCAACTAATTGTTTAATGTGGCAAAATTGAGCCCTGCCGGAAAATATACTTAAAAACCACTTATTGATTGATCAAAGATTGATCTTTATAAAGGAACTATCAGTACCGAATATAAGTGTAAATCCTTTCGTTACTTTATTATTTATACGGAGGTAATTTGTATTCTAAATCCGAATCTAAAGTTACTAATATAACTTTACAAGACTTAAAGTCTTATCAAAAACATCCAAATTTAGCAGAAACCTTACCAGCCATATTTGTCGACAGACGGTTAACCAGCATCCAAGATGATCAACATAGCGGGTGTGATTTCCATCATCTTGTTCTACGTGCTGATCCTGGCCGTGGGCATCTGGGCGGGCCGCAAGAAGCCGCCAGGCAATGATTCGGAAGAGGAGGTGATGCTGGCTGGCCGTTCCATCGGGCTGTTTGTCGGCATCTTTACTATGACTGGTGAGTATACTATATTTATGATTCTAAATGTCGATTCTGGCCGTGGGCATCTGGGCGGGCCGCAATGAACCGCCAGGCAATTACTCGAAAGAGGAGGTTATGCTGGCTGAGCGCTCCATCGGGCTGTTCATTGGAAAATTTACTATGGTGAGTCCTGCTGTAGCTTCTAGGCCGTAGGAAGCCTGGAAATGATTCGAAAGAGGTTATGCTGGCTGACGGCTTCATAGGCCACTTCATCGACTTTACTATCACTGATGAGTTACGGACCTTGGCTTCTGGGTCACAATTATTTGGAAGAGGTGATGTGGGTTGATGTTGATGATTGGTGACTTCTGGCAAAATGACATCATTTAGATATCAAAAGGTACGTTCGGCCTCCTGTACTTGTACTCCTCTGGGCAGCAAATAGCAATGACTCAAAGGTGATGTTTGCTGGCCGTGTCCAACTATCCATGTTTCTATACATATGTACACAAAGTAAGTCACAAATGTTAAAATAAGGTTTAAGTAGGGTCCACCATGCATTAGGTTAGTGAGTCGTAAACAAAGGTTTGATGGACACATTAGCGTCATTAGACGTTTACGAGTCATAAGTCGTGTTAAACGAGTCTAGCGAGAGGCCGTAACGTCTTCATGAATAAAAGTACTGTTAGTCTCTCTTTGAAGCTTGAGGTCGAAATAAGTCTATCAAATGAGATGCCTACGTGAAGTAATGAAACAAGAATCATAACTCCAGGAGGAATATAAAGCTTAATGATATCAAGTGAAATATGATGATTGATGAGTGATGACAAGGCATTAATGGTGGATTAATCACTCGCCTTTTTTAAATTTTGAGTCAAATAAAAATTGCTATCGATTCTACTCGCCTTGAACCAAGTTACGATACATACTAGACTGTCTTTTTCACTCTTCCTGCGACCATCTAAATGTTAAAGAGAAGTTTACATCTATAACCGCTACTTTTAATCAAAGTCAACAATAACAGAACAGGACCTTTGTGTAATTCGCTACCGGCGCCACGCAGTCTCCAAGCCGGTCTTAGTCTACAGTTATAACCATCAGTGAATTACACCTTCATTAATTTCTAAGTAACCCTTAAGACAAATCGAAGAAGAGTTATATTCGAGTAGCTAGCCAATTATGTTACTTTTAACGTCGGAAGAAACTCGGTCAGCTGATAACGTTTAATGTTCCACCCTTTGTGTTACGAAACGATGTAGTTACGATTAAAACATAGGTATGGCAGGAGTGTTTCCGCCTTTATCGAAGTTAGTTAATATAAAGGTAGGATTTGATAGGTAGTTGTTTTGTTGCTGATTGAACGAAATGGTTATTATTATAAATAACATAAATTTTACATATTTATTTTATATACATATAAGAAAAGGCCTATTTTGTATTACTGTGCCTCTGCCTATGAATCCTAGTAGGGGCATTTATTTGTGTGATGACCACGATTATTTGTTCCTCAATCATGGGTGTTTTATATGTGTAAGAATTTATGTATTATGTATATCGTTGTCTAAGTACCCACAACACAAGCTTTATTGAGCTTACTGTGGGACTTAGTCAATTTGGGTAACAATGTCCTATAATATTTACACTTATAGTATCTTTAATCAGTAATTAAATTCCCGAATTAAAAATAAAGTCTCAGGATATTTAACACCAAAATGGAAAAATATAAGCTACTCGGAGAAACTGTGAAAACACAGACGGGCCGCCCGTCACGGGCGGTGGTCCATTAATTAATGTATTCAAATTGGTCCAAGCCCGCCACGCCATTTATAAATAAAAGTATTTTTTGAAGCGCAGAATCACAAGTACATTCAAAGATTTAATTTCGTTGTCACAGTGACAATTAATATGAAAGTCGCTAGGGATCTCATACTAATCACTGTGACTAAGTACCAAATGGCACTTACTGTACCCCTAGTGTAAATTTTATCGACATCATAACGTGACGAACGCGTTTGCGTTAAGTCTCATTTTGTATAGGATTTTGAGTTTCCAAAACGTCCCGCTTGGCGCGCTCTTTCTAAATCCAATACAAAATGAGACTAAACGCAAACGCGTACGTCACGTTTCAAAATCGAATTTATTTACACTAGGGGTACTGGTCAATGCCGTACAATTCTTCAGGTTCACACACTTCTTTTAAGTTTCTCAGGAGGTCGGTTAGTAAAATTTCTAATTAGTAGTAGATTTTTCTTTCACGTAAAATTTTTCAAATAATTTCACAATGTAAAATAATATTTACACAGAATATGTAATTCAAATAATTTTAGTTCGAAATAGTTACATTTCACCGAATGAAATAAAAAATAATTTTGTTCTAAGGATACTTAGTTCATGTAATTTCATTTCACAGAAAACTTGATTCTTATAAATACGGTTTACCAACACTTAAGACAGAACAGTTATGTCAACGAACTTTAAATTCATAGAATAACATTATTAAACTACTCTTCATACATATTTTTATTCGTCGTGTATCGGAACGCATACCAAATTGTAAAAAGTACGGTTTTATGCGAAACAAAAATCTACGGAATAATTTTTTGTTTAGGGCTCTCAATTTTATCTTGATATCTACATCATTGAAGCTACTAGACCGTGTTTGGTTTCGTCTTGGTATAAATCGGGGGTGCTGAATTCATTTATGGTATCACATTGACACTATTCCGAATCTCGAAGCCTTCAGGCTAGAGGTTCGACTTTATCTGTGAGCGCACAGAATCGTTCCCTTGGTAGATATTGGGTATTGACAATCCTGGGGCTCATTATTCGCGGTCGCCTTTCTGAAATAGGATTTTCCCCGTTTTCCTTACCTAACTAAATGGTTTATGGCAGCCATGCGATCCTTGAAACTTATTTCTCAAAACCTGTTCTGTTGTTTGTTACATGCCACTTATAATATATTATAATACTTACTCTGTTGGCCCAGCGACCCAAAATGACCCAATGGTTGACTGGTAGAGAATGTCTCAAGGCGTTAAGTCTGCCGTTTGTACTCTTTTTGTAAATTTGTGCAATAAAGTTTAAATAAATAAATAAATAATAAAATGAGACTTGGCCTCCGACATAAGAGATTGTTATAATGCTCTTATGTTTTTATTCTCATAATTTTTCTTTTCTTTTTTTTTGTGTTTTGTTTTTGCACGCACAAATAGCTCTGTTTTACTATGTAGAAACTACTTAATAAGCATGATGTTAAAATATTTTCATTAAGGAAACTGTAAGTCTAGTTTTAAGAAAAGTTCCTGTGTTATATATAACTATAAAAGACTGTTTGTTTCTTAAATAAATATATTAAAAAAATAATAATAATAAGACAGCGCCACCTTTCCCGGTCCTCTGTGCGCCTCCTCGCCAATTGTTGACTCGAGGTTCGCACAGAGCCGCCTCCACCGATATCTGGGGCGTCCGATAGGACGTCCTCCTGCTAGGTGACCCAGGTACGCTTCTTTTACGTTCCGATCTTCATCCATTCTCTCAAGGTGGCCCAACCAACGGAGTCTGTGGGCTTTACTTTCTCCCATATATATATTTTATGATATTCACCAGCAGTTCAACTTTAGTACATCTAGTGCATTCCAAAAGCAAAATGCAAGAACCAAAAACATTTTCAAAATTCTAAAGACAATACCAAAATCACTAACCTCTGTACTTGACAGGCGTTTATAAATAACGCCATAAAGGTGTGTCTATAATATTCGGTGCAATAATATTTAACTGTGATACAAACCTACACTAAAATAACTATATACAAAGATACGCACAGCAACAGGACACGAGGACAGTAAACAACAATGATTTAATAACAATCTAATTTCCTCACTAGGGTGGCATCGTACAATGAAACACTTTAATTAAGTACGTCAACATTAATATTAACTCCGGTTCACCTTGTAGTTGACGGCACGCCGCTACGTCGTTCATCATGACGTTTACCAAATAAAAGTCAGTCATGGACACATTTGGTGGATTAATATTTTAACGTTGTTTACTTTGTATTTTGTAGAGAGATTCTGCGCTTAAACCCACGTATATGCTAAAGCGAAACTTACTAATCTAGCTAGGTGTTCAAAATGACCTTACCACGCAGGCAACATGCAAATCGCTTGCGCTCCGTAGCGATCAAAACGCAACTGTTACTGTCACACTAATATGGGAGAGTGGTAGAAAAACACAAAGCGTTTCGTTCTCGTAGCGATAGCGATAGTCACCTTGGTTAGGCCGCCAGGGGGCCTAGCTAAGATGACAATAGTTGATAGAAAACTCCAATCGAAACTTAAATAGGTGCATGTAACTCCTCTGGAGTTGCAGGCGTACATAGGCTACGGAAACTGCTTATCATCAGGCGGGTTGTATGCTCGTTTGCCACTGACGTAGCATAAAAAAATGTATGGAAATAGTCACTTGTGTCACAGTGACTTTTTATAGCATTTGTCATCCCGATATTTTTCTACTATTCGTTTGGCGTTTGTTTTGTCTATGTACTTATGATTGTCATCGTGGCTAAGCCCTCAGAGCACATCTTTATTGTTTGAGAATCGTGTACACTCGCACAGATGATTTTGGCCCCGGTAAACGCCTAGTTACTTCTGCCGATGACTGAGAATTTATTCAACATCGAATTATTCGATCTTGAGTCTTGACATGATGGCAATAAGACCACAAAAAAAACCAATTAACCATCCAATTTTGAGAAATCTGGCAAATATCTACAGTCTGTAGCAGAGAAAAGTGACTTGTATAGAAGTTTGTATGCAAAGGTGCTAAGCGAATAGTATTGCCGACTGCTCTTAAAAAAGCCCGACGAATTGAGACATCTTTACCTCCTCCTAGTTTTCATGTGATCAACCAGATGCAGATATGTAATTCAATTCAATTCAAATATACTTTATTCATGTAGGCCTAGCAACAAGCACTTATGAATAGTAAGACAGTATTACAGTATTAATGTAAGGGCTACTCACGTCAGCTAATACATAAGACGCTATCGCCTCGACCATGCCATGTTTTACGTGTCTGAATTACCTAAGTAGGTACAGCGAAGTTCTGTGGGCGCCTTCGTATGTCATAAATATCTGTGGATATCAATATGCGTAGGTAGTAGAGAGCGCTGCGTTCATATTATTGTCCTGCTATCTACATATCAGATTTCTTAGAAGCTACGTGTGTTTCGGCGAGGTTATAGGTACATTAGCCAATATCCGACAACCAGAAAGCTGCCGACCACACTTTATTAACCTAAAGCTTCTTACCTTGCCATGCATTTACATACTGGAGGTTGGACTATTTGTAAGAAAACACATATCTAACTTCCAATATGTTAAAAGCGCGCGTCGAAATAGACAACTAGCACTTCCAGAACCTAAATTAACTATTTATAAAAACGGGCCCTATTACCAGTCAATAAAAATATATAATAAAATCCCAGATTCTATTAAAGTTGTTGAAAGCTATAAAATATTTCGAAATAAACTTAAATCGTGGTTAATTAGTAAATCATTCTATTCATATCAAGAATTTATGACATCTGATAACGAATAAGTATTAATTTAAATTTTTATTTTTCTTTTATTTTATCTTTTTATCATTATTATTATTTAGCTAATTACACGCTAGTTATTATTAGAAATTAGTATTAATAAGACTCGCGACATTTTAAATTAGATATTAGGCAATAGGTAATAATATGTTTTGTAAGGTAATTTTAAGTATTTAGTTGATAAGGTTAACTTGCTATACCCTACTCAGGGTCCATGTTGTGAAAAATTAATTTAACATAACATCTGTATGTACCATGGAATGCAATTAATAAATGAAATGAAATGAAATGAAATTATTTATTTCATTATTTAATATAATAGTATAATTTAGTTTTAATTTTAGACACACTTTAATTACTAGCGTACGCAACTCTGTAAACCCTAAATCTTGCTATTGTTTATTTTACCTTTTTGTCCATAATCTACCGTAGAAATGACATCTCACCTCACCTTTACCGATAAATTGTAATTATATGTCCTTACTCTTCTGTGCACATATGTTCAGAGTTATAGTCTAGATCTGAACTGTATGCTAATACTGTAACTTTCTGCAATTATCTGGGACTTCTTTTGTGAGCCAATAAATAAAATAAAAATAACATACATATAATTTTTTACAGGAGATTTCGGCTATTTAGACATACATTTCTATTTATTATTTAAATTGTTGTATTTCTATGTTCAAATAACAGAATTCAAAATGTAAGTAAATAAAATAAATATTTAATCAATAATAAAAAAACATGATTGCCTTGCAACCCATTCGGCAACCGTAGTCTGTAAAAGACCAATGTAAATCCGCTCATATGTAGCTGTGCTACGAAGTGCTACGCCGTAGTCCATGGCAAGTTCATTCCACCAGTATCACTACACCTTATAAAACAAAGTCACCCGCCCCGTCTGTCTGAATATTCGTGATAAACTCTGAACGATTTTCTTGCGGTTTTCACTTGTTTTATATATATAATATAATAAAATAATAATAGAAATAACTTTATTTAGCTATACATGATAGCTCACAACTGCTTACAAGTAATAAATGATACAAGGTGAACTTACCATTGTAAATAATTTGTAAACAAGTTTTAAGGTAAATACAATGAAACATTGAGTAAGCGTTCTCTGCTCCCCGTACTAGTAAAAACTGTATCACGGTGGATCAGGATTCCCCTTGATTACACGTTGGTTACTATTAATTAGTGATTGACAGAATGTGGTATTTATGGGTTATTTCCAACTATTACCGCTAAGTTGTTACAATCGGTAACACCTGGGATTTCTTTCTCACATGTGACTACTAAGAAGAACTCAAAAAAAAAATTTAGTAGTCCGGAAAGCAAGTTGTCAGTAACCGTAGAATAAAAATAATTATACTCATGCCTCCTTATGTTATAATATTAGGATAAGAAAACTATTTTCTTTGCCTCTGTAAGATGCTAAAGAAAGCTATATAAATACAAAAATCTTGACCTAAATGACACTAAAACCTAAAAACAAATCTCAAAACTCGCCTCGCGCCCTTCCAGATGCAAAAGAGCCTATCACGCTCGCCGCCTCTACATCAGGAACGACCTGGAGCGAGGGTCATGACCACTCTACTGTTGCACTGAGTATAATAATATATAGTTTGTCAGTGTATGATATCTGGCTCATTGTATTTAGCTTTTAGTTTCATTTAGGTTAAGATTTTTGTCTTTATATAACTTCCTTTAGCGTCTTTTTCTTGGTAATTCGATATCAAAATATTAGTAAGTAGATGACACAGTTAAAACTTATGTAAAAGAGTAACTTCAGGGCAGGGATCTGTCCGTTCTCGAACTCGTGAAATAGGGATAAAGCTGCCTCGTGGCTCGCATACTAATGTGCCTCGACAGGGTTCCAATGAGTTTGGGTGTCAAGAGATTTGGTATGATATTGTGTTAGGGATTTGATTTGTGTGCCGCTTTGTTCGTGTATTATTTCCTAGACAATCAGTATGGAAAACCTTAGGGATCTCGTATCATTGTCCCGTGACAAGCTATGAAGTGGCACAGAAATCTAATCACATTCCTTGACCGTATTTGACGTAATACGAGTATATTACTTGCGAATTTTATACCTAGGTTCGTGATTTTTTTTTATCATGCGAAAGTCAAAAAATCAGGATTCGAATCGCAGAAATCTCGAGAAAAACTCCTCAAGATTGCTAATTTAATTTTAGGCAACCGTAGGTATTGTTATCTAAAAAAGCGGTACGATTTTTCAAAAACTCCGCTCTCTGAACATACGGCGCCTTAAAATTAAACATAAATAAATCATGACGCTTCAATGCTTCAGCCATAATTCGAATAAACTTACAATTTCCGATCCATTATTGAGAGTTCGCAGTTTGTGGGAGGCTGCAAGGGTTAGATCGAGCGGTATCAATCGGTCCATTGGGGATTTCCATTCGTCACAGAATTCCCAATAATTCTGTGAAGGAAGGAATGGGAAATAACAAGTCATCGTTACTACGGTATATATAATAAATAAGATATAAGATTAATGAATAAGAATTTCATCTTAAAAGGGACTTTATTTCGACGTTTCGAGTGTGGCTTGACGCTGTTGCTTCCTGGCAGCTGGGCCTTTATCATCTTATCGGGTTTTTCGAACTACCCAAATTTAGTTATTTACTACGCAAAACTTACCAAATCAAAGAGAAAACTAGGCCCTATTACGGTTACTGGATTCCTTACAATGTTTTCCTTCTCCAAAAAGCGATTGGTAACTTCAAAAGATATTTCGGAAATACTTTCCGAAAAACTAATACATTTGTTAAATATATAATTAAGTAGCTGATCAAATCCCTGTTTTACGTGCTTCTCCTACTTCGTTTTAAAGTTGATTATGATGCTCACGTAAGGTTATGTTTCAGCGACATGGGTGGGCGGAGGCTACATCAATGGGACAGCGGAGGCAATCTACACATCCGGACTTGTATGGTGCCAGGCGCCTTTCGGATATGCCCTCTCACTGGTCTTCGGTAGGCATCTTGATTTATACATGTATGCTTAGGCGCCATAACAGATACTAGCTTTTGGCATATATATTCAATAGGGACAAGTGCTCTCACAGGGCTGCGCTAACCTAGGTAGGGTACAACATTATATGGTACAAATAATAGGTGACCAACATTAAAATAAGTAAAGAAAAGGAAAGGTATTAGTCACGGCCGTAGGGCCTCTCCTCAAAATAGTTAATTACGCACGCAAACGCAGTTGCCCTATGGAAGTATACTTATACTCTGACTGACTTACGCACTATTAACGTAGATAGTTATCGTCTGTCTTGATGGAGGCTTTACGCCGCTAGTTTCCAGTTACATCTGTTTAAAAATAGCAAAAATCTACTTGGTACGTTCAATGTCATTTGAATAAATGCATTTAAAATCAGCATCTACTGGCGATGCTTGAACATTTGGTAACGAATTGTACTCGCAAGCATGTTTGGTTGAAATTGGCAGCGTGCCACCATCCACTCTTAAGAATCCATAGGTACTTATACGATATTATGTCGAGTTCGCTTACGTTTTTGTTGCTATTTTAAAAATAAGAGCTCCCGATAACGCTACTCAAAATGGAGTGAAACATGTCGAGCGATTTTCTACTTAAAATATGTGAGTGTCTCGTTTTAGTATATTTAGTAATAAGAGTATGAAGAATTGATGTAGTGGCTGCAAAGTTATTTTTTATGTGTTTAGTTCTGGATGAGATTGGCTCGGGACCGGGATTAGTGGCGTACTAGAAGAGAGGCCTATGCTCAGCAGTGGGCGATAAAAGGCTGATACGATGATGATGATGATGAGTTGAAATAATTAATTATTTTGTGTTAGGAGTAAAAACAAGAGCTATTTCGTATGGTTTCTAATTTTTGTTCACGAACTAATTTCACTCGCACTAAGCACTCGTTTCTGTAACCTCAAATAATCGAATATCATATTGATTGACATGTTCATTACAGGCGGCATATTCTTTGCAAACCCCATGAGAAAGCAGGGCTACGTGACCATGCTGGATCCGCTGCAGGACTCCTTCGGTAGCCGTATGGGCGGCCTGCTGTTCCTACCAGCACTTTGTGGAGAGGTGTTCTGGGCTGCTGGCATCCTGGCTGCACTGGGTAAGTGATACTGGTCTTTGAGTATTTTTTAAGTTTTATAGTGAGCAAACTTACAGTGCATTAGTGCTGGATGAACACCAGCACCCTCTTTTTCTTTCTCGAATTTCTCTGTCTCTGTAACCCTTCCTGTGATGTCGCCCACCAGTCTTTGCCAAAGGCGTCAAGATGTCCCGCCATCTCCTACGAGGACTACCACGACGATTTACATTTTATAAGACGTAGGGCTGTCTGAATACATATTATAGTTATAAATGCATGGTCAAATCTCTTTTTGCGAAGTTCTTAGAATACTTTTCACGCGCAGTCTTATTCGCTACTTTCGATTCTGACTTCTTTTATTTTACTGAATGGCCTTTGAAATAATTATAAGTTGTTGAAATAATAAGTTTTGAGAGGTTTAAACAACATAATTAAATGAAAGTTACAAATTATTCCCAACTATTTTGTTACGTGTTAGCTAACCGATGTTAGGTATAGCTCTGAGGTGACGCGCGGGGCTCTGGCCACACATTTAAGGTGCACTACACATAACAAACTATAGAATGTTCCGTTATGGGTCTGATGTGTCAGTGACAAAAGTGACGTTTGTGGTTAAGCAAATGTCATTTTGATACTGACATCAGATCATGCATGTTTATGGTTCCGATTCAGGCCACAAGATGGCAGACCCTCCAACGCGCACGGTCCCTATAATTGAACCAGATCTAATTCATGGCTTGTTATAAAAATCAGAATACGTCTATAATACTCACTAGGAGACTCATCTTCTAAAGTGATTCTGTATAAGTGTATGTCTGTATGTATACAATGTCCACATGCGTAATTTTCCGGTGCTAATCCGAGACAGCTTTAAGAAACCAATGTAATCTGGTAATGGTTTCAAACTGTTAGGAGTAACAGTACCTTATAATATAATAATTTTAATAATGTTGCGACATTTATTTTGGTCAGACAGTCGATGTAACACAATGATAATATCTCGGTAATGGTAGGACTTTATACAGGGTTTCATTCAGGATATAAATATAAGAGTAGTATTTTGTTACTGACGGGATTAATTCTCATAATGACATGGAACGACAGTGCCTTGTGGTAAATGTCGCTGAAACGCCTCTCTAAGGTAGCGATGGAAAGATTAACCCGAGTCGAGCAACTTTTGGTAGCTTAGTTGATTGGAGAGCCTAAGTACATATAGGTGGTAGTAAGACAGTTGACTTATCAAGGTCGTGAGTTCAAGTTCTCACTGGAAACGTTAATTTTGCCTTTATTGATGAATTGACCATTTGGCGTCGGTAAAGTTTTATCACGATTTTAATTGTTTCATGGCGAATTAAACTTTTATCTTAATTTGCTCGTAAGGGTGGAGCGAGGCATGTTGGCAGGAAGCCTAATTTTCTGTTTGTCTAAATGACGCCGCTGCTCCCGGGTTAATGAGGCGATCCTCGCTGCCTGTTAGCGTAGCGTTAGTTTGTGTGAAATAACAACTGCCGGCGCCATGATTTTCTAAAATACGTTTGTTTTCTTATTGAAACTTAAAAGTTTTTCTGTATGATGGATACGCTTTGATTTTTACGTAGGGTCGAGGCAGGAACAGTGCCTCGGCGTAAAGAGTGGCTCACCTAAGCTACCGCGAAAACGATAGAAACTATCTGTTTACGTTCTCACGTGTCGGAAGCATTCGCCAACCCAATGCGTTCAAACCAGTCAGCCAGAAATTCGTCCGCCACTCGGTTGTTTTATAGAATGATCACTGTTATTATCGGTGAAACTAAAAGATTGAAGGTAAGTTTCTTTTGTTATTTGTAAAAACAATGGAACAACAGAAGAGTTTTGACATTTTCATCTATCAATAACATTATTTAATCCAATTTTGAAGTAAGTTTCATGTCAATTTAAATTAATGTTAGGCATGTGTAGTCTTGTAATTAAAAACGGGGAAAGTGGACAGTGGCTCCATGTTCTAGAGTTTACAGTGACTCAGTGAGCAATGTATGCAATTAATATAAAACACATTTTTGTTCTTGAATGGCGAGTCGACCGAAGCCGACTGGGCGAAAAATTAGGAACTGCTCAAAAGGAAATGTAGAACATGGGCTGTAATTCATACGCAATGGAATGATAACAAGACAAGCCACTAAACAGAGTCAAGTTTAGTTTACTCAAAATGTATTATTACAATACTAAACATTAATATTAATAAGGAATCATAATTATGCCAAAGGTTAGTCTATTGCTAGCCTTTATCTTAGTAAACACTTCTAATTCTTCTATAAGTACTTAACTGATTGGGTTTAATTTATCAAAAAAATGAGCCACTGTTCCCGTCTTGACCCTACCTTTTGCTTTCACTTTTCTGAAATATATTATAATAAAATGAGAAGTTCTAATTATAACTCAATCTTAATATGTATAAATCCGTTTTAACAACTCCAGACCGGTTTTTGTCGCTGTCTCAAATCAAATTAGGCTACAACTTTATAGCTTAATTTGCATTCTGCAATTTCTCTCTGGAATTTGCATTTGACACAAAACAGTAGGTATATGATTTATTTTAGTTTTGTAAACATGCCATCGTCCACATTTAATTAGTTAATTACAAACTGATGATTGCTAAGCTTTATTGCAAATACATAAGAATCATGAATGGTCAGAAGATATGCTTTTAGTACGCGATAACATCCACGTTCATCCCGAACTAGATCCATTAGCCTAATGGGCAGGTTACTGAAGTTCAGTCTATCTGTCCAGATAGACTGAAGCAATCGGTTTTTCGCACGTGAAGCAAAAGGTATTAGATATCGACAAGAACCAAAAATATGCATACACGACCTTATTGTTCATATATTAAGGTAGTCTGTACATATTTCTGATACTTCATTAGTGTCGATATTTAATACCTTGGCTGTACCTATTTTCACTGCACTAGTTCTGATGGCAAAAACTGATTGCTTTAGTCTGTCCACCTGCCCATTAGGTTAATGGATCTAGATCGGGATGAACGTAGATATTGTCGCGTACTAAAAGCATCACTCTTCTGACCATTGATGACTCTTGGTTGTCTGGAAGAGATCGCTCTGCCTGTCTTCTATCATACTTTAAGTTATGTGCTTCGTTTACTTGTCGTATTTATTTTTATATTGGTGATCAATAAAGAATATTAGTATTGTTCACACAATTAACTGACCATTCGTAAACCTTATTGCCAAGGCATAGGGTCCACCGATAGTCCGTTAAGTGTAGCTGATTGCGGTAGCACTACGTGAATCGCTTTACGAACGTACCAGCTCTGGTATTCATAGGTTTTTGTCAAACACAATCAAAGGGCCCCAATCCGTTGTAATTAGAGCACCACTCGTGACGAGGGCTCTTTGCTTTGTACTTGAGTGGATACGCTCAAAACTCCATGACATATATTTACATACCTTCGTACAGTGACAGATGAACGATTTACACTTCGTTACTTCGAACTAACAACATGTTATTTGGTCATTTTCAAACAAAACCGGTGTAACACGAAACTCTAAAAATCGGAAATAAAGGTAAACAAAGTGTTTACCTGTTGTGTTTAGAACGCGAAAGTATTAAATATTATGTTATTTGGGCTTTGAATAAATATGTACGTTTAGTTCGTGCCAATATAAATCGTAGAAAAAGGTAAAGTAATATTACAGATATTAATGAATATTTTCTCGGAGTTTATTTTTATGGAAGCAGGAATTATTAACAAATATTTTTTATGAACGAAAATGTATTAAGTGTTAATTTTTTTTTAAATTTATTGAAGAAACAAACAGTCTTTTATAGTTATATAATTATAACTGGAACTTTTCTTAAAACTAGATTTACAGTTTCCTTAATGAAAATATTTTAACATTATGCTTATTAAGTAGTAGTAGTAGTAGTTAATCGTATCTTTATAATGTGTTGACGTGTCATCATGCATTTACGAAATAAATATGAATATGAATATCAAAAACTTAAGCGTATTGAATTAACTTCTGGATCATGTTGTTTCTTTAAAAGTGTGTAATTCCGGTGTACCTTATAAAGGTAAATTTGTTTGTTTACCTAAACTTTACACTTTATATTGGTGTTTAAATTTTCATTCCTGATGTATCTTTTCACGACGTATTTATCTGTTATAAAGGAAGTTTTCTTAGTAGAAAAATCGATGCTTCTCTTCATTAAGTTGTTATAACAGCCGAGCAAATTGCTCAAAGCAATTAAGATGATATCTTTCCGCGAATGGATTCTTATCTTAATCCTTTTATTGGTCGCGATCCGATTTTGCCCGCTTCGTTATAAAGAATATCAGGACAATGATCTTTTTACGAACAGATTACTTAGATATTTAAGGAAAAAAAAGGGAATTTCTGCATAAGCATTACTTTGAATAAATATTTTCGTAACATTTATTATGTATATTTTATGGTGTATGATGACTTTTAGTAACATCATGATTCATGAATCATTAAGTAATTTATAAATTCCACTTCTTATTTATTACTTTTATTTAGAATGATCTTCTAAATTTATTTGCAAGCATAAGTTCTAATCACTTAGGTACATTACATACATACAGAATTAAATAGTTCAGTAGCATTGATGTCACACTCAATGACAATGACGCTTCACTTGCAACAATGCTTGATAGAAACTAAAAAACTAACATTATTTTAAGAGTTTATTCAAATGTACTAGATTTGAATACTTTGTTAAAATTCCAATACAAATTACCACTATTCTTTATCTATAAAGCAACAATTCAAGTAAAGGTCGCTGTACCACCAACCAATTCGCCGTAAGCAAACAAAAATCTCATATTCTCAGGTACACTATATTTGCTTTTCATCAATAACAGAGTTCACTACACAATGCATTTTGTTCGGGGCTCCGGGGCAAGTCTGGGACGGAGGGGAGGGGGTGGAGTGTATTAAACATTCACCGGCACTTCGGGCGGCGGGGTAGTTACTTGTACTCGTACTAACAGGGGTTTACGGCTCGACTTTTAACGTATGAAGGCAAGTACTAGTTTATATTTTATAGCTATGAGCAAGCTACCTGAGAAGACTGCTTTGTGGCTACCTAGTTATCGTATTTATTAGAAATGCTGGTAGCTGAGATGTGTGGCTTTGAAACTGAAATTAATCTGTGGAATGAAAAGCGATACGATCTTTAAACCGTAAATCAAAGAGCGTACTCCCACTATAAAGGATAGCAACGCACTTGCAACCCGTTGGGTGTTTCAGGTGTCCATGGGCGACAGTAATTGCTTGTCATCATGCAATTCGTCTGCTCGTCAGCCTCCTATAGTAAACACCCCTATACTGGAACAGGCACCAGTAATGGGATGGTATAGACAAATCCTGTAAAACAAGTATTTAATTTACCACCAGTTTTTAATCGCTGCCAACATTCTACCATAAACAAGAGCCAAAGAGCTGCTTAAGTTTAATTTTTCGTGGATATTTGTTAGTTTGAAAATGAATGGCGTCAAACATCCCATGACTGGAGCAAAAAAGCACAGTTTTAATTGGTTAATAATATTGAAACCAAATGCAGTAGCTTTCATTAAATACAAAGAAAACATAAAGGACGAATTGGACATTCAACTTTTAAAGCTTAAAGCGGTAGAAATTTTACAGGTATCAGTGAAATATCAGAAATACTCCAAATTTTCTTTTAAATGTCCCATGATTGGTGCCGTTAACATACTTATATCAGAAAAAAAGTGGAGTCATACAATGTTTGTATGCTCTGGGTACGGGAATAATTTCGTGTAATCATATATAAGTTTGATTATGTTTAAATCGATACTAAACTATGACTTAGCTTAGTCTCTGTTTTTACAGTATTTCACTATATATTTTGCCGAGTGTAAAACTTTCCCGCACCGAAAATCTCGCGGTATGGTCGTGAATCATACTATTAGTTTAATACTACACACACACACATACTACGTAAAATTTTGGCAATTTATCATTATCTATTCTATCTTTAAAACTTTCCGTTCGAATAAGCACCACAATAAATAATCTAAAGTGAAAATAAATCTTTTCCAAAGCCGTTTTAAGGTGAAAAACGACTCTTCCAGAACTTCTCCAAGCGCCGTCTAAAACTCCTCGGCGCCATTTTCTCGCGTATCACCATTTCGCGGATGTTTATTGCAATCATTGTCGCACTCAGCACATCCTTGAGACGCCAAATTGAGGAAACCCGCAAAATGCCACGATATACACACTAGAAATGGAAAGCTAGAGATATACCGAAAGCTATTTGAATTCCGTCACAATGGATCATCAATTTGGTTCCGTGTTCGTTTTCAAACAGGATATCGAGTGATAGAGGTAAATGGGAACTATTAGTATTTCATAATACGGATGGACGGACCTACCCTCTGACCGCCCAGATGCCTATTAAAAGGCTTTCCATTCGTTCCTTTCGGAATATTTATTTTGACAAATTGAATATTTCATTTGTTTTAGAAAGTTTTGACTTGTGGTCGATTTTGAGTATACTTATAGGTATACTCATAGGTACACCGTGTACTTATAGGTACACCGCGCATATCAACTCAAAATCGACTACAAGCCACCCATTTTTGCAAATGTTCGTTCAAACAATTATTTTACAAATTATTTAATGTGTTCAGATAACATAGCGATCCTATCCTAGTTGTCATCTTGATGTGTACATGAAATATAGCTTTCCTGCTAGGCGAAAAATTAACTTGTTTCGATTTATCCTTCGCCTACCGAAGGAGACTAAATGTTTTTTTCTCGTAGCACGGATAGATTTGAAAGGTCCCCGATTTATTCAAACGGTAGCCGTGAGGAATGGGACAGGACCGTTGTCGCACAGAGTAATGTGACACGAAACAGACAGCGTAGGATTAGGTGCAACATTAAAATAAGTTTACGGGACTTATGCTGCGTGTAATATTTATAAAATTTTGGGCCTAATTTTAAACTAGTAATTTTTAAACATTCATATATTCATTATTTCATAGCGGTATGATACGAGAACTCCCTCGGTATGGAAATGTTTTTTGCAGCCCCCATCGGGTGACTTGTAATTGTTTTTTCTATCTGCTCACTTGCTTATAGTTATACGCCATCATCCTTGGTATCTAAGCAATGTTCAATGAAAAATATCAAGAAAGTGACTGGCTATTTTACTGTGGTTTTGCGAGCCTCGGTCGCCCTCTTATAGAGGCTTTGCGTTTCACAGCTAGCTTAGCACAGGAACGCCGCGACGGTTTTCGCCCGTTAGAAAAAATACGTATTTTTCTAATTGTATTGCTTACTGATGAGAAAGTGTTGAGCCTAAACAATCGGAATAACCCCCCTGAAATTATGTCACTGTCTGGGCCATTACGGGAGAGACAAAAATAGCGTTTCGCACCGTCGACCTCGACACATGCAAAGCTGTATTTAGAAATGCTATGGGAATTTAAAGCGCGAATGAAACAAGTTTTGCCACTTCGTATGATTCGTAGAGCGAAGGTTTTATACGATAGAGATATTCATAACGATGTTCAGCTTATTTCACTCAGGGTTTCCTAAGATGATATTAAGTTATTTTAGTAATAAAGGCCAATAAAGGAAGAGGTTTTTCTTTTAATAACAACTTTCAGTCAAGTAGAAGTAACACGACATAAAATGTCGATGAACACGAAAGATAGACTTTAAAAAAATCAATTCATATCTGAATGAGTCTCAACATTACGACATTAACAAACAAACAACATTAACATGATAATTACAACATATAAATATATAAATACATAGTCGTGTTATTTCTGGATCGTGCATATAAATTACTATTCCTAAATAATAATCAATAAGATAAAAGTACTAGAGCTCGACGCTGCACTAGTCACCGACATGGGCACTTTATTTCATGGAAATACAGGTTAAATTTGAACAGCGAAGATTTTTCTGTATTCGAATTTAATCCTTGTCACTTTGACATAAAGTGCCTATGTCGAGTACTGGTGCAGCGTCGAGCACTAGTACTTCTACCTTACTAGATGAGTTTCTGATTTGGAGCTGTTTTAATTCTAAATCACCACATCAAAATTTTAGGCGCAATTTTTGATACCGTTAAAATTTTTGTTTCCAATCAAAAGACGTACCCAAATAGGCAATTATCATACTGATGGGGTTGAAAATTGGCTGATATATTATGCACCCTAATGTAGCCTGTGAAGAGTTTCGGAAACACGCTAGAGGGCGGATATCGATCGCGGCCAAGTTTAGCGCACACGAATCGTGAGGTAATGAATACGAACTAATGAATGATGACCGAATGAAGATCATTTAGGTTGTATTCTATGAACAATCACCTCCCTCTGGGCTCTGAATCTGAACATACATAAATCTGTTGGCTCCATTGGCTCCCTACTAAAAAAAATCAATATTATGATTCGAGGTAAGTCAAGGCGAGATTTTAGAGGTTATACTGGAGAAATACCTCCATACTGTATAAAATAAGTCTATAGGATTAAATCTCTATACAACGTCGCATCCCTCATTCTTTTATTAGCATTTTATTAATACTTAAAAATAATTAGAAAGAAATACAAATATGATATAAAATAATTATTGGAATTAATATGTATAATTTTTTCCCCTAGTTGCAATGGATTAAGGTGACTGTTGATTGCATTTACCGAATAGGTTTCCTGCTATTTATGACGTTACATACATATATCAGTTATTCAAAACGATTGCCGGCCGTCCATGAACATTGTAAGTAGTAACGCCGTTGGCCAGCAGGGAAGTCTGGACGGGAGCAGTCTTTTATGTAGCGTTTGCCCGCGGCGGCTCTCACAAAGGCCTTTGACACGACCCTTCACAGGCAAAAACAATATAGAACTTGTATCCAGTTTTTTTACCGACTTCTAAAAGTAGGAGCTTTTCAATTATTTGGGATCTTTATTGACGGATTTGGAATCTTTGTTTTATGTTCACATATGGTTTTTTTAGAGATAATAGTTTGTTTTCTGTACTTTTTATGATATGAGGCAAACGTGCAGACGAATCAACTGATGGTAAGCGATTACCATAGCCCATAGACACTCGCAACACCAGAGGGGTTGTAAGTACGTTGCCGGCGTTTAAGATAGGAGTACGCTCTTTTCTTGAAGATTAGTAGAAAGTAATAAAGTTAGTAGAAAACGCTAATCGAAAGTAATAATCTATAGAATAGATCACGCGACTTTTCGATGTCATATGTGATCCCAAACCATTTTTATTTTTGATTGGTGTTTGTCAATAAAGAAAGAAAAGTTGTTGATTCTAGAAGGACTAGAATGTGAAGGAAAAATAAATAAGGATAAACATATCAACAACAACACAAAATAAACAGACACAAAATATAAACGACACAAAAACATTTGGTATACTCTTGGCTCGTCTCAGTCGTTTTTTGTCACGTTCTTAAATTCGTCCGTTTCTGCTTTCGTAACCCATTCTTCATTCGTCACTGTCGATATTTGGCTATTTCTTATTCCGGCTTAGTTCGGTATTCGTCAACATCATCTTTCGGCTTGTTCAATGTTAGTCTATGTTGTTTTTAGACTCACTCTTTATTTGTCTTATCGTTTTTGGGACTATTCTAAGTTCGTGTTTTTCTTATTTCGCCTCTTTAGTAATTTATATATTTCTTTGTTGAACACATTCTCTGTTTATCTCTTTCGATATTCGCCCCACTCACTATTTGATTATATAGTTTATTGGTTTGTTTTAGGCGGCATGAATGAAAAATTACAAAGCATAATAATAACGAAGCTAACGCCTTCCAAAGGCCCGGACACTACTGTCCCGTGACTGGTCCTCTACTACTCTACTCCGGTACTAATAATGTAATGTAGGCGATAACATCAGGAAATGAAAACATAAAGTTTCTTGTTTATGGCTTCCTTCATTACTAATACCCAACGCTACGCTAGGAAAAGATAAACAGCAAACATGACCAAAGATGACAAAGACTTCCAGCGTAAGTGACGAATGCAGAATAAGATGAATTAAGAACTTGCCAAAAATCGAATAGGACCAACAACGAACGTGCCGTGAAAAAAAATACGAATAACGAGTGAGTCTAAAAACAACATAGACTAACATTGAACATGCCTAAAGATGATGTTGACGAATACCGAACTAAGCCGGAATAAGAAATAGCCAAATATCGACAGTGACGAATGAAGAATGGGTGACGAAAGCAGAAAGGGACGAATTTAAGAACGTGACAAAAAACGACTGAGACGAGCCAAGAGTATACCAAACATTTCATTACTGGGAACTGAAATTAAATATTTGCGAGCTAGAATGTTATAATCCAACAGGTTGGGGAGGTTACGGTGAAATGTCGTGTATAATATAATATTTAATTGTGTAGCTCTAATGTTACCGTGAAGGTTGCCGAGTCATCCTTATTTAGCGGGGTGCTTACAACGTTTATGTACTCCAACCTCAATATATATGCTTGAGGGCTGCTATTCGAAGATGAAGAACCTCATTTGACTCACTGTGACTTCTAAAGAATTTCCTCCGTCTAGAGACCGATTATTTGATCTTGTTATGATAATCGCTTATACCTATTGGTGCGCGCGAAATGCACGCCGTGAATTATAACATCGTGTTATTAACAGTGCTATTTTATAATAGCACGTATAGATATGGCATACCCCAACATAGTAAGCGAAAAAAATACTTCCAACATCAGGGCAGCACATTTCATAATATGTTTATAGTTTACTTAAACCTACATACGCAAAAAGCGTGAAAAAGATGGCAAAATTAAAAGAATACCTAAGTAAAAAAGAGACATCTAATGTAAGTCACTTGCGTATCATATTTAAAATGACATATGTCAGGCCATAGAGAAATAAGAAGTAATAGAGTGCTCACTCCATACATCAGTTTTGGTACCAGAATGCTTATTTTATACGTAGTCGACATCTAGCATCGAATAGCGGAACTCTCAGTACTGCTACTTGACAATAGATATCGCGGCAAACAAAAAGTGGTAATTTTAAAAGTGGAAAAATTACTGACATCCTGCTGCAGAGTTAGTTGACCATCTGTATAGACTGTTTGTGTGCAGGGAGTCAATTATCTCTGCAGCTGACTGTACCGTTAAGTAAAACTATACGAGTAATTACCATAGTACATGAGCCTAAAGCTCGTATACTTACTCAAGATTTTATGTAAACGTTGAGTGAAACTAACTAGTGAATTATTAATAGGGTTGTACTTAAGCACCCGCTGAATATAGAGCTTTCGAGTGAAATGTTTATAAAGCTTAAATCTGGCTTACGTAAGCATTTGCCTAGAGGAGGTTAATTTAAGAATATTTACTTTGTTGGTTAATGCAAATGTTAATTATCCGTATGTTCGGGGTGTTTGAATGAAAATTAAATAAGTTCAGTTGCGGTTTTGATATTGCTGTAGGTACGAAATCAAATAATCAAAACAAGGTTCGGAAACCGTTTTTTTATTAATTCGGTGGGCAAAGTGGAAAAAACAGTTTATGAAACAGACAAAAGAAAGTAATTTTCCTTTACCATTCCTATTAAAAGTTGCTTTCAAACTTACTCTTCTGTCTTGTTATTATTTACCATGAACGAGAGCTTTGATATTTTTTTCTGAGCCAAAGAAAATATTATTCAGGTGTTAGGTATTATACCAGGATTTTTTAAAATATATAACATAACATGTTCGCTGCGGCAATTAGTATTACTCGTAAACCAATGTAAACTCGCCCATATCGTATATTATGAATCTAGAAGGTCAGACAGTAATCTAGTACCGTGGGTGCAAACACTAATCCCCTTATTCATAAACGTGTACTAATGTTACGATGCCGCTGATCATCGTTTGTCCATTATACCAATACGTCGGAAAGGGACAAACGATGATCAGCGGCATCGTAACTTTAGTACACGTTTATGAATAAGGGGGTACATAGTTCACACACTGCGCTGGCCGGGCGTTAGTGTCACAAATGTAATACAGTTAATAGCACTGCCACCGACGAGAACTGGGAGCGTGGGCGGCGACCTTTACAACTTTTCCGTGTCCGCAATTTATTAGAACCGTGAAACATTGTGAAAGTTTCTAGGGATTTCATTAACTTAATGTTGAGCTAGGTGACATTTGAATGTTTTGGACTTAGTAAACATACACTGACTGGCAAACACATTACTTTTGAATACTAATGTACCCTCCTATAAGTCTCGCAGTCACATAATAAGTGCGAGTCGGACTCGCATACATAGGGTTCCATACCATTACGAAAAAAAAAAACGCCTATTTGTTGTTTTCAACTATGTAAATTTTTCTAATTTATAATTAGATTTTTTTCTCCTGGATATTTATAATTATTTTTTCTCTCACTTTTTCAATTTTTTAAAATTTTCTAACTATTTATGTTAATGTCTTAATTTCAATGTTGTTATTTTTCAATGCCTAGATTTGACATTATATTTGCACGCTAGCTTGTAAGCAAAATACATATTATACTGGAATAGTTACTACGCCACCTGAGAGCTCACGATCGACGCTCTCACTAGCCAGCACAAACTGAGTCGCCGAAACCGGCCAGGACTGGATGAAATGTTAATCTATGATAACTAATTGATTGAATGGAAAAAAATACTGCTTTGGGTGAGACTTGAAGTTTACACTTTTAAATATATTCTAAGCTAATAGCATCGTTGGCAGACATTTCTGCTTGTAAAAATAATAATTCAAATGTAATGTATAATACTATAGTCCTTGCTCTAAAAACATCATGTCAGGCCATATAGGATGGATATAGTTTTATTAGTAAATTTAGAATACCCAGGGGACTTATAGCCAGCTCATAACATACTTACTGAAAATAAATATTCTGAAAACGTCTCGCATGAATGCTGTAATACTAACTAACTAACTAACTGCTTTGGCTCAGCGATCCAATAATAATCTTGGCCTCCGAAACGTGAGAACGCCACCTGTCCCGATCCAGCGCGATTTCCTGCCATAAATTGGCATTCAGCCGACGCAGGTCCGCCTCCACGACATCACACCAGCGGTACCTGGGGCGCCCGATCGGTCGACGGCCGGTTGGTCGCCTCAAGTACGCTTCCTTGACTACGCGATCCTCCCCCATTCTGAGCAATACAAGCAATGAAATTATGAAATTATATTCTTGTGTAAAATTAATTTACTACTACAATAATAGTAGGTAGGTACGTGTACGTACCCAATGAGCAGGATTCCCAAGCGTGTGACATTACTTGGTATTTCAGAAATTAGTTTATATAAGACTGTTTATCTAGAAAAGTAATTGCTATAGGTACTTAGTTTGGCTATATTATTCTTTATAGACTGCATTTCATGCGGAGCCGCGGGAATATGAAAAAATTAAAATAAAATATCATTATTTTCAGGTAACTATGGGCCCATAGATATACCTTAATACCTAAAATACACACTGTGGCTGCGATGCATTTCGCAAACCCGCTGTGTCAGGGAGCCGGCCGCTGAACCGCCGAAACTTGACACCCTTCGTCCAAACCTCCTCCTTTGTGAAGGTCGCTAGAAAAAGAATTGGAATTCGCAGTATCGAGATTCCAACTTCGCTAATAGCTAGTACTTACTCCGCTGACTCAGCGGCCCGAAGTGGACCTTGGCCTTCGACACTAAATTTTGCCATTCATTGCTATTCTGTGCGATCCGACACCATTCAGTCGTATATAGTCGTAGCTAAATATGTATAGGGAATAGCTAGTAATATATTAAAAATAAAAAAGGTACCTTTATCTATAAAACTCAATGAGTAGATCAAGACAAAATTTTGAATCAATCGAAGTTGGCTCTTTTCATAACCAAGTAACGGATTCGAGTAGTACCTACATGATTATATGATAATGAAGTGTTATTGAAATATCCAATTGGTACCATATTTAACGTTTCTGAATATGCCTCATATCCTTTATCCTTTACGTAATATCCAGATATAAAACAGGATTTCTTTATCAATAAACAGTGTCTCAAATTTTTTTGAGTGAAATTCGACCTGTCAACCTTTAGAAACACCGGTTGATTGCTCTGAGCAACTGACTACCGAAAGTACTGAAACTTGTTAGATCTCGGCTAATCTTTCCATCGTATCTCTTTCTTTGTTTACCTAAGGCGGAGGCACGTATCTTTGGCAGACTCCGTTTAATACACAATTAGTCATTTACATTTTCATAATTAAACAACCTTTTATAAAACCTTTTTGCACAAAAGCTGACTCAAAACATTTTCTGCGAGTCAACCATAGGCATAGACAGAAAACTAAGGAGTTAAACAGAAGGAGGAAGGATTTTCTAATGTAAATCGAAGTTTCGCTTACATACATTTTTCTTCCTCAGGTGCTACCCTCGCGGTAATCATCGACATGGACCACCGCACATCCGTCATCTTCAGCGCCTGCGTGGCCGTCTTCTATACGCTTTTCGGCGGCCTCTACTCCGTCGCCTACACCGACGTCATCCAGCTGTTTTGCATCTTCCTCGGCCTGTGGATGTGCATCCCCTTCGCCTGGGCCAATGACTTCGTTAAACCACTAGGGGGAATGGACGTGGACTGGATAGGGCATGTGGACAAGAAATACTACTGGTTTTATATAGATTATGGGCTGTTGCTGATTTTTGGAGGGATTCCGTGGCAGGTGAGGTGTTCTGTTTGTTCTATTTCCTTATATTTGCGATTTAAGGATCATAAAATAGGAATGCTGCAGATGTCGTTGGTAGTTTTGTAGAACGAATGGAATTTAAACTCGTAAATCTACTGATTCTAGTAATGGTATCTAAAATAATAAAATATGTATTACAATTAGTATCACTTCTTTTGGAAACATGTCGGGTTTAGAATTTGTCCACCACGCTTCATTGATTATTCAACGTTTTTTACTATATCATTAACTTCAAATTGAGCCGCCCCAAAATTTGTTCGTTTTTGACCATTGAATACTAGACCTTCTGTCCAAAATTTTATGAAAATTCTAATCTATAAACCAACCAGACAAAAATAAATAACAAGAATATTCTTTGACAGGTATATTTCCAACGCGTACTGAGCAGTAAGACGGCGGGGCGAGCGCAGATCCTCTCCTACGTGGCCGCCATCGGCTGCATCTTCATGGCCATCCCGCCCGTGCTTATTGGAGCTATTGCCAAAGCTACAGGTTAGTATTATTGAGCAGGATATTGCTCAAGTCACTCACGGCTTTTCCTAGTTCAGCGAGTAACAGTGGAGCTTCTACTTGGAAACGAAATCTTTCTGCATGGCCATCCTGTCCGTCCTCATTGGAGCCATCGCCAAAGTAAGTTTCCTTGAACGGGACATAATCCTTGTTGGGCAATAACAGGTCAAACACATTGAGTCCTGGCAGCTGTTACCAAAGCCTTCACCAAAGTATTTTGCATTTAGTAAATAACAAAAATAACAATGATTTTGTACGCGAGCTTTTAAGTGCCCTAGATACACGCCGTAAAAATGTTTTCGTTTGTTACATTTCTTTTTTCGAACATGTATGGACATGACAGGCCTTCATTAATGTACTCGTACCTAGGTAAAAGGGTTAAAAATACTACGTAAACATTCAGTTCATTTTATGGAATACAACCGCGTAATGTTTCTGTCCCTGCCTCAAGGCAGACGGTGTTATCTTTCTAACGAAGCCTGGTTGCTAGCACATTATTATTACGAGTCCCTTGTGAAGCCTGTGTGTGCTTTAACATTTAGTAGCATGTAAATTGTTGTAATGATAAGATAATATTCTCGTTGATGTTCAGAAAACTTATTTGCTTTTTTTTTCCGCGGGTTTACTGCCCTTTATCAGTCTTTGTAGAATTAAGTATTCCATAATCATTTACAAGATAAATGACGGCGCGATTCGAAGAATGACGAGAACGATAAGTTCTGGTTTAGATAAGTTTTTATTTAGATATCGTATGTCGTATAATTGACAGAAGCAGAGCTCGATTAGAAGTATCGTAGATAGATCTTATTGGAATCACAGCGGAATCGAAACAAACGTCAATGTTGACATGTCGTTCAGTTATCGATCTTTTAAAGATCTTAAACGTGTCTTAATCATTCTTCGTTTCGGGCAGTGTGTTTGTTTCAATGCAATTAAACAATTGTGATGCTTCTGTGATAGCTAAATCATGTTTGTTTGTCTTTTTATATGCGTTATCAGTTTGGTTAACAACTAACTTTTTTCCAGCATGGAACGAGACCGGCTTCAAGGGGGACCTGACCGCCGACGGCGAGCTGACGTCAGACCAGACGTCAATGATCTTACCCCTTGTACTGCAGTATTTAACGCCAGACGTCGTGTCCTTTTTCGGGCTGGGAGCTGTGTCTGCCGCTGTGATGTCTTCGGCTGACTCTAGTGTGCTAAGCGCTTCTAGTATGTTTGCAAGGTTAGTCAAAAGATTTTGACGATTTTCCTAAATCTCTGACAACTATGAAACTCACGCCCCATGATCATGACAGGCGCAAGCGAGCCGATGAAAGTTTGAAGGTTATGTAACTACAGTCAACTAACCCGTACAATGACTGTATCGGCTTTCTTAGTGTCCAAAGATTTAAGATTTGTTTTCGTAATTTTTTATATATTTCGACAGTCTTATTCATTACTTGTAGCGACTATTTCTTATTTATTATTAATTTTATAATTTGTTGTCAGGAACGTGTACAAGCTGATATTCCGTCAGAACGCATCCGAAATGGAGATCATCTGGGTGATGCGCGCGAGCATTCTAGTGGTCGGCTTCCTCTCCACGCTGATGGCGCTGACCATCCCCTCCATCTACGGCTTGTGGTAAGTGACCATCATCATGGTTTGCTGACTCCAGGTACGTTTTAGGGATTTGATTTTGATAAACAAAATGTGGATGTATATTTATACATTTTCTCATTAAAAATCCTCTAAAACAGGTTCGATATTTATTATATAATAATAATATATTCTTTATTGTGCACCACATAATGAAAAGGGAATACAAAAAAAGAACACACATTACAATAGGTAACAACAGGCGGTCTTATCGCTCAAAAGCGATCTCTTCCAGACAACCTTTGGGTATCTGATATCGATATAATGTATAATGTTTATTTCTACATCGCTTTAGTATTCCTATCCCGAGTTAGGTTCCGTATCTGTACTTCTCTAAGAAAGTTTTAAAAACTGAAATAGATGTATGTAGGTAATTATACAGGACGTCCCAAGACTATGGGACATCAAGGGAAAGTACCTTAAATATAGTAGATAGGATATTTTGCTGAAAGAAGACTTTATGTTATTTTTAAAAGTCAGTTATTCTGCATTTAAAGATTTTCTAAGAATTTCTTGCTTCGTCTGGGAATCGAACCCACTTAAATGTGAAAAAAAAAAACACCCCTATTTTTATGATGCCAATCGAACGAATGGACCAAAAATAATAATTCTTTTTAAGTAACATAGTATTTTAAAAGAAAGGAACAAAGTAAAATGTTTGAGTCAAATTTTAAGAAAATTATTAAGTCGGTTCGATTCCCAAATGAAGCAAGTAATTCTTAGAAAATCTTTAAATGCAGAATTACTGACTTTTAAAAATAACGTAAGGTCTTCTTTCAGCAGAATATCCTATCTACGATATTTAAGGTCTTTCCCTTGATGTCCCATAGTCTTGGGACGTTCTGTATAGTAAAGAAAAAGTGACGAAACCCTCCAGTGGTGGAGGCCCGGATTCGAATCGGCATCGTTAGCTATCACGGCTAAGGCTATGAACCCCTAGACCACTCCGTCACGCAGTGGCCTAGTCCTGACGGAGCTGCTTAGGGGTTCACGGTGTAAGCTAAAGACACTGGTTCTAATCCGGCCTCAACCACTGGAGGGCTTTGTCACTGCTTCTTTACATTATGGCATCTATTTGAGTATATAGAACACAAATATTTGATAAAATAATTTGATTTGTGTCCAAAGTTGTATCTAAGTTTTAAATTATATTCAAAAGCTTCGTCCACTATCTCGACAAAGAAGTAACTCCGCAGAAGCACTTCAGACTCCTAAGCCAATAAGCACAATCCGATTTGCAGTTGCCTTTCTCTCAGTGTAAAGTGACGTCAGGAAGATGTCTGATTTATTCTGAGAGCTGCGATCTGTTCGAACGTGCGGGGAATATTTAAAATAGCAGCGTGTGCAGGGAAAAACTAAATACCATACAAAAAACGGAATACCGAAATTTTTAACTTTTGTATGTGTACCTACTGGTTATAATTCGTTATGAACATAGAGAAGATTAAATCGTTTCCGAATAAAATGCAAAATGATACCTACTGGACTTAAAGTATATGATTGCAATTTGTTTAACGGCATCAGGCCGTTGAAGAATGAAATGCGAAAACGATAAGTTCTGGGCTATAAGTTCGTCAATTTCGGGCATTTCTCTCTGTTACTCTAATTACGTCTTAGTGGGAGTAAAAGAAAAAGATCTCCGCAATTTAGGAATTTCAATTTTCGCGGTAGGCCCCCTGGTTTAGATAAGTTCTCATTTAGATATCGTTTGTATGTCGTATAATTGACAGAAGCAGCTCAATTCGGGCAACCAATCGTCACTTTGACGTTAGAAATATTGTAGATAGATCTTATTGGGATCACAGCGGAATCGAAATAAACGTTAATTTTGACATATCGTTTAGTTATCGATCTTTTAAAGATCTCTCCAAGATCTTAAACGTGTCTTAATCATTCTTCGAATCGGACCGTATGTAAATATAACGTTGACGCGGAGATACAGGGATCTATGAATGATAGATCAATTTAAAAATCTAATAAATAAAATGTATGTTCATACAGCTAATACTCTAGTATTTGATTTGATTTACTAATGTATAATCCAGCCTTGCATATAAGCGACAATAACAATAATTTAGTGTCATATTAGCTGAAGCTGATCGTGCGTGCCCGACGGCCGCCATTACCTCGGATGTCGCAAACATAATGGGTCCGTGATGGCACGTGCTCCATGGGCGGCATTCCAAATCTTGAAGTTTGATCTTGATTCGATGTTACTCTCATCCGTATTTTATAGAAAGACTGTACTTAAGATGCATTGCACTTGACCCAATGTACGAACGGCCTTTATTTGTCGCTCACCGCTTGCGTCCAGTCCGTGGACTTAAAAATCAACCTTAGAATCAGCAGATTGTTTTTATTCTTTTAAATATTTAGTTAAATGTATTAGCGATCATTTTATTAGTTATGAATCGGGAGGAAATAACTAATTTGTATTTCCGTATTTTGGTGGCTACTGTGCCTCAATCCACCAACGGAGCGACAGCTGACGTTTAGAGGCTTTTTATACACACTAATTACTTTACGGGTCATCACCCGATGAACTTGATCAAAATCTGTTGCTGGCTTTCGGTCCAATATTCGTGCGGGAGAGGCTGCGAGTAATGTCAATATAAAATAAAGATAAAGATAAAAGTAAATTATTCATAAAAATCACAAAACATATGTACGAACATGAACAGACATCAAAGGCGGTGAAATAAAACATTAAGTACGCATCACGAAATGGACCCAACTCGGCATAATGCTATGTTGAAATAGCTATGAAACCAGCGCTGGTCTTCCGTAGAGCCCATTCGGTGATGCCACGACAGACAATACATAAAAGTACATTAAAACTTTACAAAAATAAAGATTAACATCCTATTTTCAAAGATGTAATGCCACTGTATGATGATCGACTAGATTGGGTCGGTGAGTGGACCAAACTCGAGGACGACTCGGATTCCTAGTTCATTATTAAATTCAGGCCTCAATACCTACGTTTAAATAACTTCGTTATTATATAGCTAGGTAAAGGGCAGAATAAAATACATTCGCAGGCAATTTAACTTTATTTATGCGGACAGAATCGGGTAGTATTTAGATAATTATTCAGACATCTTCCGATGGTGATTAGGATATGGCGGAGTGGCTTAAGTTAATAACGATATACATATACATACATATACGTTAGAATAGGCGTAGTTTTCCCACGGATACAATTCGCTTCGCAGCTTTCGTTGTGCCAATTTGTCTGACAAGCACAATATCGACGGATGTAATCTGACTTGAATCGGACAGGCAAACAGGCATCTCCGAGTATTACCTAAAGCCGCTGGGCCTCATCTAAATCCATAAAGCCGACCTGTTATCGTAAAGTGAAGAAATAAGACTATTTATTTTCATTTTGTTGCTATTACCATAATCGAGTAAAAGGCGATACTACTCAGAGGCTGGGCTGTGTATGGCTGCTAAAGAATTTCCATACTTATTTGTTCGTATGAGTATGAGAAATAGATAAAGTGACTTCACACGAATACACCTCTTTTTCATAAGTTTATCATGACTAAAATATTTTTTCGTTTCTCTATTAAATTGTATAAGTTTTTCCGGGGCTAAAGCTCAAACCATCACAGATAACAGATAACGTATCATACCGTATTGGCATTGACGAGGGTCGATATTTAAATTTCTCTGGGACTATTCTGGGATATCTGGGCTGTCCGCTCTGCCATCGATTTGGACAGAAAAGGGTTACTTAAAGAATGACGGACGGACGGACAGAAGGGGTTCTATACGTTTATAAGTTTGCAAACTTAAAATTGTACTTGTATAAATTACGCTTGCGTGACGTGACGAGAAATATGTGGTTCAGTTTAGGTTCGGTCCACAGCTAATGGGACTATGCTATTTGTTCGCTTAATTTTCATTTACACGAACTATCTAAAAGTTAACTTTATTCAACGTTCTTTACATTTGATTTCGTTGCAGTGGTGTTTCTATTTAAGTATTTTTAATTTGACGACCGGTTTGGCCTAGTTGGTAGTGACCCTGCCTACGAAGCTGATGGTCCCGGGTTCAAATCCTGGTAAGGGCACTTATTCGTGTGATGAGCATGGATATTTGTTCCTGAGTCATGGGTGTTTTCTATCTATTTAAGTATTTATAAATATTTATATATTATATAATTATATCGTTGTCTAAGTACCCTCAACACAAGCCTTATTGAGCTTACTGTGGGACTTAGTCAATTTGTGTAATAATGTCCTATAATATTTATTTATTTTATTTTTTAATTTTTAATTTAATAAACTGGAAACCTTATAAAAGTGTTTAAGTGCAAATCCCTAAAGAGCTTAATAAAATATTAACTTAAAAAGAAAATCTTAAATTAAAACCCTAAGCTCTAGTATTTTTAAAATGTAATGGAATGTCGAGCTCGAAAGTACGAAGTACGATTTCGCAAATCGCAAACAAGATTTTCAGCTAAGCAAAGCAAAATAGGTAGCAGTTATTGTTATTACACATGTTTGCCATTTTGCACTGTATTTCACTGTAATAAAACGAAAAATGCCTTGACATATTCAACGTCGCATGCACGGTAAATCTAGAATTTTACTATTTAATCTTTGAGCAAATAATAGACAATCCGCGTGCTTGCGAAACCGGATGTAGTCTGCGGGGTTTGTTAATTGAAATTCGATCACCCTTTCAGCCCCTCACCCTGATTTCACCCCTTTTTCATCTCGTATTCCGGAAGATGGTACAAAAATAACTCTAATTGGATGTTCAGCTTTGTGCAGCTCGGTTTTCCTATTATGATTAAAGAAGATTTCTTTGTAAAATTGTAACTTTTATTAACTTTTGACGAAGAAAGAAGGGTGTTATACGTTTAACGTGTGCATGTGTGTGCTTCTGGCGTCGTAGATCCCCCACGGATGAACCGATGCGAACCGAGTGCGGTTTTTTAAATCACAAAATGTATGTATGTATGTATATACTTTATTGTACATAGAAATAACAATAACACGAAAAACACACTTACAGAGTAAATTAAATACAACAAAGGCGAACTTATCCCTGTAAATGTTGTCTGGCAACATGGTTCTTAGACACGTTTCGACCCACTAGTGGCGCTGTTTTTTATGTTTGTTACCTCAGAACCCCGTCAGTTCTTAAGCTATTTGGTAAACATTTTTTTAAGTAAACTTAAAACTTAATACTACCAGATAAAATTTAAAAATTACGGTATTGGCCATAAAGTATCACCTTCAGGTTTTTACGGCAATCCTTACTGTGTAAAAATAATATTATTGTATGTCTAATAGTCTGTCTATGGGCCTTAGTTGCACTGGGGCCAACATGCCAATCGTTAATGTCATGTTGCACTAATACGGTTAATGTCATATTGCACATCAACTGTCGCACTAATACGGAAGAATCATAGATAGAGATGGCTATGCTACGCTACGGAGCGTCAATGATTGGCACGTTGGCTAAGCACAAAATAAGGATTACCCTGTCGCCGGTTGTACCGGACGTGTCAAAGTCCATTAGCGTAATGGGCAGTATCAATTAGCGCCTTTTACGGCGTATGATCAAAAAGCCGCCGCCGTTTTCGGTTCAGGTTAGTTGCGACAGTGCGAAAACTATAACAGAAGCGCGCTTTTAACACACTCGGTACTTTTTCTATCAAATTAGTTGGCGGAAACGGTTACGTAAACGAAATCAAACCAATATACAGTCAGAATCAAAAGTAGTGGATGAAAAAACGCACCAAAAGTATCTGATATTCCGGATAAATTTTCTAAATGTAGAGAAATCTCTAAAATTCACGTCGAAAAGTATATATTTTACAGTCTAAATTGTTCTACATATAGAACTATCGCTTTTTGTTAAGCTGTTACAGAAAGGTAGGTAGATACTTTTGAAGCGTTGTTTGATCCGCTACTTTTGATGCTGACTGTACATAGGTACCTAAGAAAGTAGATTTCAATAGAAATGGCAAATAATTGTAAAAAAATATGACGGCTTTTCTTAGCATTTGACATATAACCCAAATATTTTTAGGAAGGTTGTCTTCACTGAAATATTATAAATGACCATATACCTAATATCTAGGAGACCGAGCTTTGCCGGGACATATTTAAAACTCAAAAATGCGCGTTTTGACAGAGATAAGACAAAATTAAATCGATAAAAAAAAAATAGAATGTCGTGAATGTTGCCCTGCATTGTGGTCTTCATTGTCCCTGCTGAGCTAGTCACTCAAAATTTTCAACCGAATCGGCTTAAAATGTTCGCTTAAAAAAATCGTGGGATATAACTCCATAACTTTCACACCGGGATCAGGACAAGCTTCAAACGGGAACAT